>NC_059073.1:1999572-2127495 GCF_020497125.1 Mauremys mutica | reverse complement strand
AGGCTCTGTTCTTACTCAGCCAAACCTCCCCTGTAATATGGACTTCAGTGAAAGCTTGGCCTAAAGATTTGTAGGGTTTGGACAGTGGACTAAATTCTGTCCCCGTGTTAGCGTTTTGAGGTCTGTGACGTTGAACCCGACTGGTAGTGGAATGTGACCCACTTTGACCAGTTGAGAGCAGAAATTCATGGACACCAAATAAATAACACCTACTAGAGACTGTATAACACAGAGAGGGAAGAAATGCTGCTGCTGCTGCTTGCTTTTGTTGTTGTTGTTATCTCTGAGGTTTGCAGAAATATGAAAGTGCAAAAGATTTATTAGAAATAAAACTAAAATGATTAAAATAAAATAATAATATATGGAGATATACCTATCTCATAGAGCTGGAAGGGACCCCAGAAGGTCATCAAGTCCAGCCCCCTGCCTTCATTAGCAGGACCAAGTACTGCTTTTTGTCCCAGATCCCTAAGTGGCCCCCTCAAGGATGAACTCACAACCCTGCATTTAGCAGGCCAATACTCAAACCACTGAGTATATAAATATGATCCCTCCCCAGATCATATTTATATACTATTGAGAGCCTTTCCCTCACGGATTTGAATGTGTATGTGGAGGAGGGGGGATGTCTTTCCCATTCATGACTGAGCTCGTTGAAAATTCTCCACATCTATTGAAATTCTCCACGTGTATTGAAAATATGAGGCCAGACGGATACCCTGTACTATGGACTTTCTGATGTCCTTAAACTATTCCCAAACTGAACTACTGGATGGCAGTTCTAAAACTGGCTCCACACTTTCAAATGCAGATGACTCTATTACTGAATGTTTTCCAGACATTTGAGTATTCGCTAATCAACTGTTTTCATGGAAAATACAAGCCAACTGTAAAGATTATTTCTTCACTAGTATTAATGAGCTGTTTTCAGTCTTAATTGAGAATAAATTTGAGCTCTACAGCATTCCAAGATTTAAACATAGACTAATTACTTGAAGACTTTTACCTCTCTGCATCTGGATTATCCATTAATGACCACTCCAGACTGAATTGCTTTATAATAGAGAACCATTGTACAAGCATTACTAGTGAGATGAAATGTGCTTGTCTGACCTAAAATGAGGATGTGTTATAATCTAATGTCAAAAGAGGCTTCAAGGAGAACTGTTATTACTCATGATGACTCATTTATACTGCTTGTTGGTTTTGTTTATTTTATATTTAGGTAGACAGACCGTTTCGCACTCCATTAAACGTTCTGTGGCACAAGATTATGTGGGCCTGATTCTGATCTCTCACCGGTGTAAATCAGGAGTAGGTCTGTGGAAGTCAGTGGAGAGATACCAGTGTAAAACTGAAGTTCAGAACTAGGCCAGATGTCTCTTCTTTGGCAGGAGGGTCAGCCAGAATGCTCAGAATCATGTGGAAATATCCAGAGTGTTTTTCAGTAGCATATATAGTTTGGGAGGAGGGGTTTCATACACAGAGGTGAATTTGGTTTTTGTGATAAAGACTGATAGCCCTGGCTGTAGCCAGGTATGTTTCTCTCAAGCACTGTGCATGGTTCTCTTTGAAAGGGGGCTTCTGGAGGCAGATCCCACAGCCCCAGCTTCAATCCCAGCCTCTTTATGTCTATTTAAACCAGAATAAGTGATGGAATTATTACTTTGTCACACATGAATGTCAGTAAAATTGACTAGAAAACTTACCGGAAAAGGGAGAGAAGAAAAACTGATTCCAAGACAGAAAGTCTTAGACTTCATCAGGAATGTGCGCTCCTAAATGATCATACACAAACCAGCAATGGCTGCTCTGGAGGACTTTCCAGGAACTCAGCAGCTGCTTCCAGCAATCCATGCTAGATGTCTGCAGCCCAGACCAGAATTACCACAACCTGTTCCAACTTTAGACTCAAAACTAGAAACATTGGGTGAGATTCTCCGTTGGCATGAATCAGTGAAGCTCTATTGATGTCCATGGAACCGTGCTGATTTAGGCCAGGTGAAGATCTGGCCCATCCTCTGCTAGAATGACAGAGACTGAGGAGAGAAGCTCTTTGTAGAGATGTTAAAGCCTCTCTCTGCCAGCAGAGAATTTTAAGTGTTGCAGAAAGGTTTACAATATTTTGATGATAAAACTGAAGACTTGGGGAAAGGTTACATTGTTGAAACCAAAGTCTAAGGTTTTGCAGAGGAAACTGAAGGAAAAGACTGGGAACCAGAACATCATTTTTTATAAATCAGTGTAGCAAATGGAGATATGCTGATGGGAAGGCATTTCCTCTATTGTTTTGGCAGTCAGGTTGGTTACACATTGAGTGATAGGCCAGATTTTCATTCTGTGTTCAGCATAGCTCCATTGAAACATGCATCTGAGTCATCCTGTTGTCAATCAAGTTTATAAATGTTTGTAAGATCAGATCTGCGTGGCGGGACCCTTGTATTCAAGTGAAGTCTGACTTAAGTGGGGTGCCATGCTGGGACAAGGATGTAACTGCAGTATCAGGCCTTATATTTGGTGACGGCTATAAGACTGCGTGTATGTGTGTTTATATATATTTACTCTATTTGGAAAAAGATATCTCTATTTCATCTATAGTATCAATATTTTTGCCATAATGCTGTAAAATGTAGATACACATTGTAAAGTTTAAAATATATGGCTGGTTTGGCGGTGAAACTACGAGTTGGTATAATTTTAGGGGAAGTGAGAGAGAATATTAATTAGAGGAAGGGGAAATAAAACATCTCCATTAAAAAGATGAACAAGGAAGCATGAGATGTGGGAGGAGTAGGGTAGGATAAATGTGAGTGTGGCCAGGGAAATGGATATACATCTGAGACTGCACTAGTGAATAACAATAGCCTGGGATTTAACTGCTATGGAAAATATAATCTAAAGATGATCATTTCAGTGGGGGGGGGGGAATGACAGGGGGTGCATTGAACATAAAAGGATTAAATTAAACCAATGGGAATAAAAAAACCACATGAAATTACCTTTATAGAGAGTTGTTGGCCTTAGCGTGTGGGTGGTGTTGGTGTTCTGTGATATACAGAAGGTCAGACTGGATGATTTAGTGGTCCTTTCTGCCTTTAAACTCTATGGCTCTGTGACTGATTGTCACTGACTTCAGGTAAGTCCAGGATGGACTCACATCATCCCTGCTTTGGTCCCATGTAAGTCACACAGGAAAAATGATTACAGCCAGGAGCAGCAATGGCCAGAGAGCCCTGGTAGCATGTGTCTGTGGAGCAGCACTGCCAGCAAGCAGTGGCAGAGCCACAACAGGGGTGCAGAGCCTCTGTACAGATGATTTTGGCCTCCTGAAGATATTTGGGGATCCATCTATGGGGCAGAGAAGAGCAAACCTCCTCCTCTGATCCTGGCAGGATAATTTGGTGTTATCTCTGCATGGAAATCCTTTTGAGATATCCGTGTACAAAGTTCCCTCCTACAGCTTTTCAGTAGGAGGGTACAATGTGGCCCAAATAACTCCAAAATCTGATAAAATGGTGGAAAATTATTCTTTGAGCAAACAAATAATAATACAGTCCAGTCACACCTCACTTGCTGGCAAGCACTCAAATCAGCTTTAAGGGGTGTCATAGGTTTACTCCCCCACTTGGAGCTTTTGGGTTCCAAGATGGGGACCTGCATGAGCTCCTCTAAACTAATCCTAGTCTAGATCTGGTCCTGCTGCCACCAGTTACGTTTAAAGTGGATAACACACTGCCTGTTCCCCCAAAACTCTCCCTGGGGAACACAGATTCAATCTCCCTGAATCTCAACACAAAGGGAAGCAGCCCACTTCCCCCCCCCCCTCTCTCCTAGCCTACTCCGGAGAGATACACACCGATTCAACTCCGTGAATCAAACCCAGGAGGAACTCACCCTTCCCCCCTCCCCTTCCCCTGAATTTCCACAAGAGAAGGAATTAACCAAGTCCAAAGAAAAGAAAAGAGTTTATTAAAAGAACAAAAGAAAGTACACTATCTCTGTAATACCAGGATGGAACAATACACAGAGTCTAACCTATAACCCTGGAGAGAATTCCCCCTCCCCCTTCTTTCTCAGTAAAAGCAAAGTAACAGCAATCAGGAATAAAGAATTTATCCAGCAAACACACAATTGCAAATGTAGAAATAAACTTATAATACTAGTACACCTTTCTAATACTCACTAGACTGAATAGATGAAAAGTGCTGCAGAAACCTGGGAGGACTTGATTAAGATGACTGGACTCCCCTAGCTTACAAGGGAGACTCAACTCAAAACAAAGAACACAGAAAAAAAAACTTCCCTCCACAGAGATTTGAAATTATCTTGTCCCTGATTGGTCCTCTGGTCAGGTGTTCCTCAGGTACTGCTTGTTAACCCTTTACAGGTAAAAGAGACCTTAACCCTTAACTAACTGTTTATGACAAGGGGTCACATACATAATAGAGTATTCACACAACAAGCAAAGAGAAAAACAGAAAAAGTAATTTTTTCTTGATTAGATGGTTCATCAGTTAGAAAACATGTAAAAAAATATTAGAGATGCTTATTACATGAAGGAATTCTAGATGAGAGTAAAGACAATTAACCTCTGGGAGGCAGAGAATGCTTTAAAATGTACTAACACCAGAGCATATAGTTGGAGGAATGAAACAAGAAATCTCCTTACTTAGCAGCTTAAAAAGATGAAACTCAAAATGCAGTTAGGGCCTGATCCAAACCTTATTGAAAACTTTCCATTGACTTTGATCGGCTCTGAATCAGGGCCTTAATATGCCAAATCAGGGAAATAATAATAATTGTCACAAACAAATGAATAAAAGTTTTGCAACATGATTTTCATCTGAATTCCAAGAATTCATTATAGAAGGATATTTAAATAAGATAGATTTATCCTTCCCACCATTAGTAGAGAAAAAAATTAGAACTTGAAAAAAAAAGTATAACGTCTGCTTAAGTTTTCAAAGCTATATTTAATATTAACTCAGAGAAAGCACCTGGACCGAATGGTTTGCACCAGAAATTCATAAGTGCTTCCAGATCAAAATCACCCTGATACTTACTAAGGCATTCATCTACATAACTGAAAAAGAAAGCTCTTCTCAACAGTTCAGTTTAACTACTACTGGTATCTCTGTCTTAAATCAAGCAGAGAACCAATGAAATGTGAATAATCTCCTTGAACTATGACTGTAAAATATTCCTGCAAATTGAAGCTTTAAGGCTTGAGAAAGTGTTAATTAAGGCCCCTTCTGCAAGCTGTTGTGTGCAAGTGGAGCCCTGTATCCATATGAGACAGCTTGCTGAATCAGGGCCTAACCTTGTATATTCAGATCACACAGGCTTTGTAGCAAGGACAAATTTATTGGAATAATAAAAATTACTAAGGACTCAAACAACAAGAAGAAAGAATCTAAATGCTGAGAAGGCCTTTGATAAGGTGGAGTGGGATTGCCTTCTAACAACACTAAAAACTTGATTTAGTTTTTATTTTTTAAATGGTTTAAATCAATATATAACAAACCTATGGCTAGAATTAGAAACATAAACATATCATCCTGCTTTTGTTAGGAAGAGGGTTCAAACAAGGCTACCCACTTCCTCTCCTGTTACTTTGTGACCTTCTTGAGAGCCTTTTGATCAGCTAATTTGAGATCATCCAACAATGTCTGGCATATTGGTGGTTGAATATAAAACAATGCTTTTACTGTGGTTAAATTTGGCTTTGAGCAAGGGCCAACGCAAGTCCTAAGTCTTCACTTAAGCTCTATTTAAAGGAAGGACGTAGAGTGATTCATAGGGCTTGTGAGGGCCTCTGAATAGGGCTGAATTTCACTCTGTATTGTGGATGATACTCTACTTTACAGCACAATCCCTAGTATGCCCTACATACTTTCATTAACTGAAATTTTAAACTCAGCAGGATACAGAATTAAAACAGGAGGGAAAAAATGATAAACTTAAATTGAGAGGGCCACACCATTGAAGGAAAAACATAAATTCTTAAAATTATTTTAAGAACTCTTCTTCAAGCTAGCTATGTATGAATATTTTTTCAAGTTCTAATTTTTGTTTCTTTGCCAGTGGTGGGGAGAGTAAATCTATCTTATTCTAAATATCCTTCCCTCTCACATAAAGTGATGGGAATCAGAAGTAACTCCCCTGAAGTCAGTGAAATTACAGTGTTTCATAACTTGTGTAAAAAGAGACGAGAACCAGTCCTCCTTGCTTTTATTCCAATACGTGATCTCATATACATGTTAAACTATTTCAAATAACATGCAATGGTAACAGAAACAGTGTATTTAGTCTCACCTGGCATATTTGCTTGTATTCATATGGGCCTGTCCAAAGCCCACTGGAGTCATATTACGTTAATATATAAAGGTTAAGGGCATATAGAATAATATGAAATATGATCTGTGCACGATGGGGATGATGTATAGATACTTTGGGGGCTATCACTTTGACTGTCCTAACTTTCTGTGCCTTCAAAAAAATGTTTTTTAAAAAAATTATTGTAATTTCCATAACACGCACGCAGCACTCCTACGGAGTCAACAGGGTTCTAACTGTGAGTAGTACACATATTTTCAATGGAAGATATACAGGCCTGATTCTGATCTTCTTTATTCTGAAGTAAGTGGAGTTACCATATGCATATTTTACACCAGTGTTCGTGAGATCAGAATTATACCCACAGCCTACAGAACGTTACCCGGTCCAATGGTCATATGTTTCCATTAGCACAGCTTAGTATGGGCATTGGAAGTATCTAAGGCTAATTCATTCCTTTCTCAAGTCTCTTGAATTTCTATATTCATTTTCATGGCCTACAATATGGCAACCATAACATCACCTTAATGTTTTTTCTCATTGAATGTGGGATCATTTGAGATCATTCAGTGCTCTATAATGTTTTTCTTGCAAGCAGAGATCCTTATACTGTATATGGACAAAAACTGCATTGCAGCTATCTACAGCCATGACAAAGAGAGAATATTAAAGCCTCTAGCTCAAAACATTCATCCTTGCTAATCTAGCCTGCAGAGACATTAGCTAATCAAGGCTTGATACTCAGTACAATAGGACAAGTGCAGTAAAACTACCTCTGTTATCCTAGTGAGTGCTAAGAGTTATCATTCCCATGGCCAAATTACAGGGTTTGTTTTGTTCTAACAAGGCCCACAGCATACAGGACTATCAACCGTAACAATGAATCTGATGTAGTGTGTGTGTTATCAACTCCCTAATAACTGTCTCTCTCTCTCCTTTTTTTTTTTTTCCCTTTCCCACCCCATTTGTGTGAATTTGTCCCCTGGAACTCTTCTCTATCAGGCCCCTGCAGCTGCTGTTATTTTAGATATGGCAGGAAGTAGGTACCGGAAAACAGCAAGAGCTCACAGCACTCAGAAAAATCTAGAAATTCCTCTGCTTTACCCAAGGCTCTGGCTCCAATCAAAGCCAGTTTAAAAAAAAAAAAGGCGCAAGCAGACAACTGTGTCTGGGCTGCGTATGTCAGAACTGAGGTTTTAGCCATCACCTTCTGCAGGGTACTCCAGAGTTATTTGATACGGCTGTGTAAATCACAGAGTACTTGGCTCGGAGAAAAGTTCCACTTCAGTTACACTGTAGAGGTGGAACTGACACGTGTGCAGAACTGACTTCTGCTTGCACAGTCTTTAACCAGCTGAGAAAACCCCCTTTTGAGTCCCCAGAGACAAGTGCTTCTAAAAGCTCATCCATTTTTATGCTATCCCCTCTCATGTCCCGTGTACACATAAAGAGGATCCGTTTACAGGTTCGTCCAGTGTGTTTCTCTAAATGCATTTAACATCGCTTAGAAAAATACACTGGCCCAGGGTACTGATGGAAAATACATGGCAAAGTCTCTAAAGCAGAAAACTTACATCACGATTGTTATTGTTATTTGAAAGTTTGGATGGAATACTACTTAATCTGTTCACTGCAGAAATTTGTAGCCATTTTGAATACATTCATTTTTGAATCAGGCTACTTCTAAAAACTGACTGAAAAAACAAAAGAAAAATGTAAAAAAGAAACAGACAGTTGATGGGTAACCCCCCCTCCAAAATCTTGCAATTCAGTAAGGAATCTAGTAAAAAAAAAAAAATTAACCACCCCTTAGTCCTCCAAAAGATGTTACCTTTAGAGCTGTGGGTTTTTTAATAAAGAAATCTTGATATTTGACACAGCAGATAAGGAGGAAGACATCCGCCCACAGACATCTTACACCATTAGCAATCTAGTTAACATCTGTAAATGTTTTAGGGAGAGAAATTACATTTTAAGACATTTCTTTTTTAATTGCAGTCTCCAGATGAGATTTGTTAGAGCAGGGAAGTGTATCCCGTAGCGACTGATGTCAATAGTGAGCAGTCCCTAAAGCCAGCCAGGACTGGGAAAGCCATGCTGTTTGCTGCTCTTGGCACAGCTCCCTGCTTTCACAATGTCAAATTTAGACCCGCCTTTATATGCACTTTCAATTTTTTTTCCACAGTAGCTGTTGCCAGCAAGCTAAACTACCGTATATCACTCAGATTTAAGAACCTAAACTTTAAAACAAATTAAACTCTTGTTGACATTGTAATAAAAATCAGAATCGAACTGAACAGCTCGGTAAAAGTGCACTTCAATTATTTTATGGATTTAAGATTGTTTTCTAGGATTCCCAGACTCCCAATACAGCAAAGTTATTTCCTCTTGGCAGATCACTGGAAAAAAAATTGTTCAAGGGATAAAATTATGTGGCAGACACTAGGTTGAAGCCTAGAGGGAGGAAGTGGTGTCTCCCCAGCACCTGTAAATATTTGCTCTGTGTCTTGACCAAAAGAGCCTCTCATCCATACTCTGAAAAAAAAATTCAAGGTATTTATTTCATGAGTAACAAAAAAAAAAGGCTAAAAATGTTCATCTGGCGAAACTTGGCTCTTAACTATGTGTCTACGTGGTTTTTGAAAGAAATCAGCAAGATGAGTCTGACCCACCCTTTAGAACTCTATCCAAGTGCAGGTAAATGCATGTAGTGCATTAACTCCCTATCACTAGTGTCTATTCATCTTTCATCTCTATACTTAGCAGTAATGTTTGATATTCTTTTTATATTTTTTTTCTATTCTGTAAACTGGAAACAATGGAGGTTTCCACTGGATTAAATGCCAGGTTTCCATTCTTTATAACATTTCCTCTCAAAACAATTTGGAATGAAAGTATTTCAGATATGTGAGTAGACAGAAGCTACTGTCGATAATAATTTGTTAAATTAAATACTGTTTCACAAAAGGTGTGGTGTACTGGGAATGCTATAGCATAGAGCAAACACAAATCAGTCTACACAATCTTTGATCAAAGCCTTTTTTGCAATCAACTTTTTTTTATTACACCAATAAAGTACCTTCTTACTTTTCTAGGGCCCAAACCTGAAATGTTCTGAGTTCCCAATTATTTCTGTGGGAGTTGAGGATGCTCAGCACCTGATACGATCCTGTTTTTACTTCCTGTCACAAGGTTATTTCTGAAGTTAGGGCCAAACCTTAGACACTTGGGCTCTAAGGCTATGTACCTAAGTCTATATTTAGGCACCTTAACTAAGTGTTCTAGTTTTCAGAGGTGCTGAGCATGTGGAGCTCCCATTGGAGAGTTGGGAGCATTCAGCACATTTCAGGAACAGGCCCCAAGTTTGTCATTATGGAGATTCTCTATGTCTGCTGTATTAGAAACTGGAGGTGGTTATCCCTTCCGGTTAAACTTCTGAGTCCATCACCCCAATTGACTTAGCATTCTGATAGAGGCAGCCAGTTTTACTCATTGTGTAAATAGATTTTTTAAAAGAAAAGGCTACTCATATATTTTTAAAGCTCTTTCAGACAATTTTATTGCCTAAATTGTCTCTAAGTCGATCAAAGTGCATGCAGAATTCCCAGTAAGTTTTTGTGTACTGCAGAATCATAATCCTTGCCAGGGGAACCCCATTGTAACTTTTCAGATCCCAACATGGTGAGATTTTTGAGTATTTCCAAGTGCTCAAGAAATAGCAGGACAGATCATTGTGGCTGATTGTAAGTGATTGTTTAGAAATTACAGTGCAAGTGTTTTGAATTATGTTCCAGCTCTTGAAGTGTGCTTGAAAAAAGAACATTTTATGTCTCTCTTGTTCAAGTGCCTTTTTCCTAGCTCTTCAAAGATGGAAGTCTTGTAGCAGGTTTGTCAGTGATTAGATCATGTGGCAGAATAAATCTCTCCTGTGAATATCAGTGCACTCAGCAGAGTTCTGTATGTAATGCTTCAAGCTAGCAAGATAGGGTGGTTAGTTCTTCGGTTCTTACCAGTCAATGGAGCTTATTGAGTTTCTGCAGCCAGATCTGGTGTTTACTATATGTCAATATCCCCATACAACCTTGTCAGTGCACACTAAGGGCCATTCGTTGGGTCCAGACAAGCTATGCTTGACGACAAGACCTGGGAGCTGGAAGGAGGGGCCAAAGCAAAGCTGTTTTATCACCATCGCAATTTCCTAATCCTGAGGCCTATTTGGCCTCCAGAGAAAATAAGAGCCACTTCAGAGCTGTTCTAATTTGTGCCTGGCTGCCAAGGAGAAAAGGTGTGCAGCAACACTCTGGTCCCACGCACTCTATCCTGGCTATGCCAGTGGGGAGATCCTTAGCTGATGGCTTTAAAACCATGAGTGTGATACAAAGGGACCTGGGCGGTCTGAGGATCTGGTCTCTAGGTTCGGATTCTGTTCTCCCTTACACTGGTATAAATCCAGAGTAACTCCATTCAGGTCAAAATTTGGGCCAAATCCTCTGGGCCAAATTGACTAAAATGAGTTATATTAGTAGAGATTTTTACCCAGTTTAGTTACCTAGATGTAAAACTGCTGTGAGAGCAGAATCAGGCCCTTGAATTTTGCTCGTGCAAGGACCATGAACAGATAGAACATGTATGTCTCTTAGAATTCCAGGGGTTTTTAGTAATTGAGCTTTCTGTGGTTAAAACAAAATCCCATGGAATTAAGTGTAGTTCATGTTATGGTAAGGGCCCCGTCATCTTGCTACAGACACTTCGCCACAGACATCTGGTTTCAGTGACAACCTCACACCACTTTTGTCACATGACTCTTTGTCTGTGCCATTCCCGCCAGTACATATTTCCAATTTTAACTTCTCGCTCTGGTTTTAACGCCGGATAGGAATGACATACTCATGACCAAATGACTGTGACCAAATATTGTGTGAGGTTTTGTCATCTATTCCCCAACATGCTGAAAAGTGAGTTGCTTCTGCTTCTCTGACATACCATCAACTCAACAATCTTATTAGCCTTTTTGCACAGGACAGCCCATGACTACACACCAAATCATCAATGGCTGTCCTCTCATCTTCAGACAGAAGAAATTATGTGCTGAATGTTGACAAACAGAATCAAGCCTTCAGCATGTATTTCTGATCACAATGACAACCTCACTCAAAATGTGCACGTGACATTTTGTTTGCAGGCACTGCATACTTGCCAGCACAAACACATCAGTGGTTTGGAAGACACATCAGCACCCAGCCTTGCACTCCATAAGGCACTCTGAAATCATAGAAGTATAGGGCTGGAAGGGACCTTAAGAGGTCATCTAGTCTAGCCCCCTATGATGAGGAAAAAATAAGTATACCTCCTAGACCATCCCTGAGAATGGGTGTTTGTCTAACCTGTTCTTAAAAACATCCAGTGACAGAGAGCCTTCTTTCTGTATAACTCTGGTAACTGTTGTAAAAGCATCTAAAACTAAACCGAATTTGAGGGCTTACCCCTTAACCTGCCAGGGCCCAAAAGTGGAACAAATGCACGACAGAGTCCCAAGATGAGAGATACCAAAAATCCCTGTTAATTCAAGAAGACCAAAACACTGTTGGATTCATTTCTTCTCATTTTAAATCCTCATTTTCATAATTCTTTATTACTGATGTAAGTAACTTTCAAGAGCAAAAGTGAGGGGATGCCAAATTTGTGTGTAATGAAGGTGATTTTGCGACTAAAACAAGTGGAGAAGCTCCTTAGAATGAGATATAGTGGAGAGACATGATTTGGGACAAAAAGAGGAAGCCTACCAGGGTTCCATGACTCTGTAGCTTATAAAGTCTCTGGGAGACTTATGATTAAGGCTACGATTTAGTCACAGCAGTCACGGATTCCATGACTTTATCGGACCTCCGTGACTTCTTCCACTTCAGCTGTCAGCCGCTGAAGCCAGGGCTGGAGGCGGGACTGTGAGCCCCATCCCTGCTGTAACTGAGGCTGGATGCTGGAACCAGGACCCTGCAGCCCCTGCCCTGCGGTTTGCAGGGGTGGGAGGCTGCAGCCAGGCTATGCACCCCTGTCCCACAGCTGCGGCCAGCTCCAGAGCAGGGGGCTGTGCGCCCTCCCGCTGTGCTCCATCCCCACAGCTTCTGCTGTGGGCTGCAGCTGGGGCCGTATGCCCCTGCCTAGCGGCTACAGTAGGTGCCATATCACACCCTCATGGCATCCCAGAGCCCTGCGCCTTCCCTCCCCCACCACCTCCCGCTGCTGCCTGGACTTGGCAGGGCTGCAGCTGGACTGTGCGCCCCTGTCCCGCAGCAGTGGCCAGCTCCAGAGCAGGGGCTGCGCGCTCCCCGCTGCAGTCGCTGGAGCCGGTGCTGTGTCCCCCACCATTGCAGGGGGTCTCAGCCTGTCAGTCGCCGCCCCACCCATGGGACTCCATTCCTCCCCCTACTTAGCCCTGCCCCCCAGTTACTTTTAGTAAAGTCACAGACAGGTCACTGGCTCCGTGAATTTTTGTTTATTGCCTGTGACCTGTCCGCGACTTTTACTAAAAATAACCGTGACAAAATCTTAGCCTTACTTATGATCTCCTTGCTGAACTCCTTCCAGTGCAGTTGCTGCAGTGTCAAGCCTTTGATTTTTGACTACTACAAATATCCCAACCATAGTGGGCTGCTGTACTTTGGACCTTCACAGGCCATCTTTTCAGGACACCTTTTCAGCCAGGAGCACCTAATTACAACTTTGCCTGAGCAACTACCCATTTGTACACACAAATGTCAAGAGTGTGTGTGTGTGTAAATTTATCAACCTTAAAAATATCTAGGTTTAGCCTTTATGTAATCTACTGCACACATTGGGACAAATGTGGACCTGGTGTGAACATGTCAACTCCTATAAAGTCACTAGTGTTGCACCTGCTCAGACAAGGTTTGAATATGTCCTGTTATCTGTAGAAGCCATTTCTAGTTTTGAGGCCGATCTTGCGGTCATTGAATTCACTCCAAATTTTGCCATTGATTCAGTGGAAGCAGAAATGGGTCTTTTACTTGTTCCCAGATGTGAAAGGAAAAACTTGATGAAAACTCACCTGTGACTCACCTTCTTTCGCACTACATTTTATGTATATATATTTAGTCTTATTCGATATGCCCCAGCTGCACCTGAGCTTGTCTTTTAAAAACACTAACAAAAGGCTGCTCATTGAAGAGTGTTCCTGATGATCACCAGGGGCCACCCTATTATTACATTAAGTCAATTAGAGACCATACATGTATGTCCTGTTGATTTGATTTAGAACTAACTAAAGCTCCAGTAATGTGCAATTACAAGAAACTTAATGACCCCTTTATATCAAATGCAACCTCCATGGCACCTAATATACTTTGATGAATTGCTCATTATGTGCAATGTTAGAAAAGCTTCTATAAAGATTAATAATTGTATAATCAATAGAGAAATTCAATCTTGTTTTAGCTCTTTTTAAACTCTGAAATCAATGGACCCTGTTTTGTTCCCCACTTCCCTTGTGTACCCCCAATATATGTGTGTGTGAGAGAGAGAGAGAGAGATGATATTTTGTAAGGCTAAGCCACTACTTTGATTATAATAGGAATTCCTCATCAGCCCTTCCTAACACATTTTAAAAAATGTTTGTTCTTTTTCTGTATATACTACTCTCCAGGTGTGCCCAGCTTTTTCTAGCATTGAGGTGTGTTTCTGGATACGTGATATGGACAAGTACTAAAGTACCCTACCCGATATGTCCATAGTGGTAACACTGAGATGTCAGAGTTAGTCTAACCTGCCTGGACCTCCTAAAGCTGAGTGTTAAGTACTCAAAGTCTGAAGCAATCCCTGAATATTTCAGTTTGCACCATATTTCTTAGGATAATCTGGTATTGTTGCCATATGGTACTGCTTGCAGCTGACCAACCCCATCCAAAATACCTCCTACCTGGGAAGGGGAGAGAATAGTAGATATGCAGGGTGAAATTACCCAGTTGTAGAAGGCCAAATAAGAACTGTGCAGTACTTAAGCTCTATTTTAAGGACTTAACTGGAACGTGCTGGCCCTCTTCACAGGGATGAATTTCACTTCTAAGGAGACATAAAATAGAAGAAAGGAAAAATAGTGCTGTGCTTTGAACTTACTTTCTCTAATAGGTTCCTCCTCACCACCTCTTTCTATCATCCCCCACCTTAAGTCAAGCACAAGTATCAAGTCATATTCTGTAGCTAGATTAACGGTGGCCCACATACATTAGATCTGGGCAATCTCCAGAACACTGGAGTTTTATTTTTCTAGCTAGCCAGCTGCAGACATGCATATGCACGTGCATGTAGGGAGTAGGCGATAGTACCCTTGGAGCTGTAATAAAAGCCAGAGACAGTCGCTCCCGGATACTAAACTTCAGCAACATGGTTGGTACCTTGGTACTTGAGCTAGACCCTTATTCCTCCCCACCACGCCATGAAAATTACTAGTTTCATTACCCATTCCAGCAGTGGAGTTGAAAGTTGTTTTGACTGCGAGCAGGCAAGCAGGCAGACACAGAGAACTGCATGATTTTCGGTGCCACCTCATATAGCTACTTGACCGTCTTCCTTTGTTGCCTCTGCAACAGCTTTGACTAGTTTGTTGTAGAGGAGGCAGGGGCTGAGGGTAGTTAGTGTCCTTCACTCCCATGTAACTACCTGGTTCGCTGGAATGGCAGTCAGTACCCCTGTAATCATAGGCAAAGCAGCCACAGGCTAACCATTACTAATATTTTCTTATCACTAGTTTATGTGAGGACCCATATGAAGCTACAAAGCATATGGAAGTAGAGCATGTCTGTGGCCAGTTCTCTTTGCAATTGTCACGCTTTTATCACTATATGGCACTGGGGGATGTACTTGTGAGTTAAGACTGTGAGATTTCACTGAGATAGGGTATAAAGTGTGTGAATGCACCCACACAGAAAACCGATGCAAAACTAAAATGAGTCAGGATCTTATCAGTTGCTTATTGTGTAGTTCGGTTGGTTGTTGAGATAACGCTGGTACTGGTGACTTGCAACATAGTCAAATAAAATGTGGACACTTTACAACCTGGTGCAATTTTGTGCTGTTTAGCTTGTGGTCCAGGATTAAAATTCTGAGAAAACAGCAAAAATTATATGGTCAAAACTTTTCAAATGTGGGAATCTAAAGATAGGTGTCTAAATACTTAAATAAAAGTGGCCTGATTTTCAAAGATGCTTGTCTCCATGGGAGCTGCTCAGTTCCTCTGAACATCAGGTGGCTTTTATTTATGGTTATTTTTTGTTTGTAAAATGTTTTGAGATCCTTGGATGGAAGGCCAATTATTTCAAATGTTGCTAGCTCATGATTTTATCATGAGTCTTGTGATATTCAGTGTTTTTCTTAAAGCCCCACCTTCTGGAATCAGGAGATGGCATGGAAATCTCAACTTTCATTAAAAAAAAGAAATCTAACCTGTCATGCTTGGGGAGAAAACATGAAGCTTGTGAAGCCTAAATGCTCAGCAACCAGGAGCCCCATAATGTATTATTTTGAAAATCTCATGATTTTTAAGACAGTATCATGATATTTGGGGGATTTAAATCATGATTTTTGAATCCTCGGGGTGCTGTTTTTCTGCCCTAGGAAATAAAATGGAAGGTAACATTGAGGGTATGTCCACACTACCCGCTGGATCGGCGGGCAGCAATTGATCCAGTGGGGGTCAATTTATTGCGTCTAGTCTAGATGCGATAAATCAATCCCTGAGTGCTCTCCCATCGATTCCTATACTCCAGCGCCATGAGAGGTGCAGGCAGAGTCGATGGGGGAGTGACAGCAGTCGACTCACTGCAGTGAAGATACCACGGTGAGTAGGTCTAAGTACGTCAACTTCAGCTACTTTATTCACGTAGCTGAAGTTGCGTAACTTAGATCGACCGCCCTCCCCCCCACAACTCCCGCAAGTGTAGACCAGGCCTCATTGTCAGTTAGAACTGGTCTGAGTCATTTCATTCCAAATGTTAGGGGGTGAAGCTGCATCTTCTGTAGCAAAGACGTCTGTATGCTTGGGGATGAAGACACACCGTCTCTTCCATCCCACCCAGCTTCTGTCACCACTGATCTTGAGCCTCAGCAACGTTATGAGACATTCTCATGAGTCTTTTGTGGCGTGGAAATTCCATATAAAACTTGCAACTGTGCCTATTTTGTTTCTCTTACATGTGCTCTTAGGAACGTAAACACATGATTTTGGTTAAAATGTGGTTTATTTGTCCCCTCGCCGCTTTTTGTGTGTCGACTGTGGCTTGCATCATGTCAGGCCAAATCCTGTGGCCTTTACTCAAGCAAAATCCCTGCTGAACTCAGGGAGAGTTTTGCCTGAGTGAAGGCTGCCAATTATATCCTGTCAAGTTTAAACTTCTGCTTTAAGAAAAACAGTGTCTGATCACTGTTGCCGTTAGAATATAGGAGGGAAAGGTTAAGGGCCAGATCCTAAGCTGGTGTAAATCAGTGGAGATCCCCTGACTTCAGTGCTGTTTCCAGCAGCTGAGGGTCTGGCCATAAAAATGTATAGAAAAGAGACTCAAAATGCTCCCAGGCTTTCATCTGTGGTGGATGAAAAACATAAAGCTAGCACGTCTCGCATGACGTGGTATGGTAAGGCTGGGGACTGGAACTCATTTAGAATGGGCACCCAGTCAAAAGTCCCAGTCAAGTTACTGCCACACAATGTTGTCACCACACTTCAGTGAGGAATTTTTCTCTGTTTAACCCTCCACAATGCTTCCACTGTGGAAGTTTTTGCATTATTTGGAGTTATCGGGCTAAATAAGGAAACAGGTAGTGCAGGTAGGAAAATTATTCCATGTTAATGGCTGACTGTCACGTCTAACAATACTATTCATCCATGCCAAACCTACATTCATAGTGAGGATCATGTTTTATTAAAACCTGCTACTTATTGTCACTCACTTGCTCCACTGTCCTATTCACTCTTTCCAAAAATAGCATGCCCCGTGGTGATGGCTTATTATGATTAACAGATAAAAATAAGTTTAAGGTTTAAATGCATCCAGGACACCTGAGGTAATACAAGATCTGACTTCTGCATGGAACGTGTGAAGTTATATTTTCCGTTGCTTCACAAGACTGGGGTTTGGGGGTGGTTTTTTTATGTTTTGTTTTGAATTCAGTAAGTTTTAAAGTGATCTGTGGTTTCATGTTGCAGATTTCCACCTCAGGAATTAATATCACCACTTTTTGATTTTTTTTTCTATTCACAGCATAGTTCCTGCTTTTAAAACACAACTTCTAACAAGACCATTTTTTCCAATCATTGTTATATTATAGATAGATAGATAGATAGATAGATGACATTTATACATAAGAGAGAATTGCTGTTTATTAAAAGGGAGAGGAGGAAGGCTCTCTGGCAACAAAAGTAGGATTCTACTGTTTCAAACGAGTGCACACCAGGAGCTGTATCTATTTACTAACTGTCTATGTGTTTATATTTAGCCACTTCTCTTTAAGAAAAAAAAATCAACAGGGGAGGCATTTTCCTTTTGGTGTTTCTATTTCCTACTTGTTAATTTGTGACTTCAGACTCCTCGTTGATGACGCTAATGTACTGCATTTGAAATAAGGGCACATGATAGTACAGGAACCCTAAGGATCTAGATTTGAAGTCTCCAGTAGAAAAATCAAAGGACAGACATTGTAGGCAACAAAAGCAAATGCCATAATATGTTACATTACTAAAAGAAAACATAATATTAGTGCCAACCTCATTGTCTCTAATGTTCTGTTTCTTTGGATATAGCTTTTATTTTTATTATTCATTTGCCAAGTGCAGACAGTGTGCTCAGTACTGTACAAAACCGAGAAGAAAATGCTGTCTCTACTCCACAAAGCTTGCAATCTCTTATCTGCTGAAGTCAGTGGGAATTTAGGACACTTAGCCCACTGAAAGATTAGCTACTAAACTCAGTACACAGCAGAATCAATACATAATTTTATACATCCATAACACGAACAGAATGAATTGTTTGAGAATACAATTGGTGCCTTTTTTTTTATTTCTTTTGGCATAATATATGTTCAAGTTTAGGTAGCTTATTTTGTTCAGGTCCAGTTTTGCAATCTACTGTTGTTCTGTTCCATTTTAAAGGTGATGATCCATACTGTTCATAGTTGAGCAAAATGCACACAGTATAACACTGCATATACAGACAACATAACAGCTGTTAACAAAAGCCTGATCTGAATACGATGCGATAGATTCCTTTGAACATGCTGTATAACCATTCTTAACAATGGGACAAAAAACTGGATCAGAAGAGACTTCACAGCATTTAACTGTTGCTATATCCATTTGCATAAAAAATGCACAACATGTTAGTGACTCACAATATATGTGACTAACTGAAGGTCTTTTGATGCCACTTTGTTTTAAACATATCAGACTTCTTTAAAAAGAAACAGAGTACAGTAAAATCCTCCTGATCAATATAAGCCCTCAGGCATTTCCTCTGTAAACCTCCATCAGACTTCCTCTTGTGATTATTTTGCAGCCTTGCAGTGACTTATGTAGAGAGCTACACGTGCGGGGAGGAAAGGAGATGGGGAGGGGGTGCAGATGGCAGCGCATGGAACAGGTGACGTACAGTGTGCACATCTATACCGCTGCAACCCTTTCTGCCTTAATAACTTGGAAGCACACAGAAGTCATTCTGTTCTGCATTTTAATACAGCAAGATATTGGTAATGGCAGGCCGTGTCTCCTTTTGTAAAATTAAGAAACACCAACACTGTTACATTTGTAATCTCAAAGTGCAATCATTTGTTTATGTAGCATTACTAGTACTTGTACCGGGGATGGGGGTGGGGTCACTGAAGGTAGCTTCTTGCCTGGAGCAAAAAGACATCAGTAGTGGTTTGGGTTCTTTATAGGTAAAGTGTGTAATCGGAAAGGAATGTAACTATAACCCACAGCCTCATTCGGCATTCTGATGATACAAAACTCTCAGGCCCCGATCCAACTCTGCTGAAGTCAATGGAAAGTCATTTATTTCAGTGGGCTTTGGATCAGGCCCATAGTGCTGTCTGACAAACTTGCCAGCTTCAACCAATCAGAAACTTGAAACATAATCAGGGAAGGAAGGTGAACAAGGAAAGTTGTGTTAATGTCAAATTCTCTCTTGCCTACATCCTAGTCGAGTACTTAGGCTTATTGTAACATATTTTAAAAAATCAGTGTTACCTATCTTACATCATTACCCGAGAGTTAACTCCAGCTTCTTACCTGCTGCAGGCTACAGCTCCCAGCCCAAGTGAGGGCCACAGAAGGGCCTGAATGGAGCAGGACGGGTACAATTCTGTTGCAGAGGCAAGAGCAAAAGCAAAGAGGCCTCTCAAAGGGCATCAACACCCCCCTGAGCAGTGTAGCACACAGCATCACGGCGGTTCTACTCAGGCAGTGTGCAGGGAGAAGGATGTAGGCACTTGCACCTACAGCTAAGCAAAGTAGCTCTGTGGTAACAGAAATATTCCTGGGTAGGCGCCTTGAACACTTCATGAAACAGAAGCTAGGAAGTGTAAGTAGGGGGCTATTATTTGTAATAAAGTTCAGACATATCAGGATACATTCTCAAAGGGGCATTGTCCTGGCTTCTTAATCTACAGAGGCAACTTTCTACATCTACGTTTTTGGAATCTGTGGCTCTAAAGTCAGTTGTTGTTTTGGAGTCTCTTTGGGAACATTTGGCCCTTGATACACAGTATAATATTGTAAAGCCATAGGGGAGCTGATCCAGCAGTCTTTGTGCAGCAAAGACCTTACCCCAGTAGTTTATGGACCTGTTTCACATTGGCATTATTCCCATTTTACATCTATGTAACACCTTTGATTTGAGTGGCAGGACACCGCACAGGGGTGTATCAGACTTGATGTTGAGTGTGCAAGGAAAGCAGAACTTGGCTTAGGAAGAATAAATATTTTATTAAACCAAAGTGCAATATTGTTATCTCTATTCAAAGCAGTAGTCAAATATAAGGAAGCAGAAGTTTGCAGAAAACTTTTCCTTTTATTTATGTTTGATGCGAATCCATGTATAGACCAAAAATTTAAAAGATATTTCATTTCTTATAAAATTCCTATCCATATAAGGAATCCATATTTCTTTAACTATATCCGGTTGCCCTGTTTAAAAAGCAGGAACTTTACATGTTGCATCCGTGAGATATTGATTTTGCTATTTAGTAAAACAAAAGTTTCCATTTCAAGGGCATTTTAAAGCAAAGTTAAATATAAGAAGAAAAAACTCCTTATTAAACTAAATTGTGGTGTAACAGCTCACCACATCCTGCTGCAATGGCATCTGATGTTTAGCAAAGGAAAGGTTTCTCTTTCAGGCTTCTGACAGGTACAGCGGTCACATGTTACCTGCATTTCTCAGCACTATTATTTTTTTTACTTGATGTCAGTGGAAAAGCTGAACATGAAGATGGAAAATATCTGTTCAGAGAGGGCATTGTGGGGAACTGTAGGTGTTAGCTACCAAAGCAACAATGCCTACCTCTTTCTTCCCTCCGACCCCCCCAAAAAAACACCAGAAAAACAAACTAAAAAAATCTGATGACAAATGCACTGTAAATCATCATACTCAGCTCTTTGAATTGACAGGAAGGAATCTGTTGTTCTACAGGAACTATTGTTCTAGACTAGGCATTGAAAGTTAGAGAGTTTTGTTCTATTCCAGATATGCCACTGAGGCCAAGTCTACACTGCAGACTTCTGCCTACATAGTTATGATGGTCAAGGGTCTGAAGAGGTGTGATCCTTGACTGACACAGCTCTGTTGGCACAAGTCCCTAGTGCTGACGCAATTTACCAACAAAATTGCACTTTATCAGTATAGCTTGTTTCACTATTGTTTTACTATACTGCTACAAAGCAACAAACGAGGAACATTTGCCCAGTATAGTAAACCTGTATATCTATACCACCATAGCTTCCCTATTGTAGACATAGCCTGAATTACGACTTCTGGCAAGTCAGGGCTTATCTACATGGAGCAGCAATGCGTGCAAGAGGGATGTGATTTCTAAAGCACATCAACATGTTGTGCACTAATTGGCCCATGTAGACCCTACTGGCACAAACTAAAATGCCTACTTAGCATTAATATAAATGGGACTACATTAATGTGCACTAGTGAACTTTTAGTTCATGTTAGCTGGGTCTATATGGGCCAGCTAGTGCACAGCATGGTGCACATTAGAAATCACACCCCTCTAGTGTACCTTGCTCTTCTTTGGAGACAAGCCCCTAGTTAATTCTGCATGCCTCGGTTTCCCCATGTGTAAAATGGGTATAATAATACATACCTTACCAGAGTTCTATGATTGTTATTTTAATTGCTGTGTGTAAAGCCATTAGTTAACATGGATTATGTGAGTGCAAAATACTGCTACTACTGGGATGTTTTGGCAAGTGAGCAGTCATGTGCCCTGTGTTATTTGAACCCAAAGACCAAGTTTGCTTTAGAAATGAAACTCCAACATAAGCCAAAATATTCCTTGTGCTACTTACTCCATATACACCATACCACCTCGTTTCAGTAACAGATTTGCAATCCAAAGCTTGCCCATACATGAGAGCAATAGGTGACTCTCACTGAACACGTTGGATTTTTTGCTTGACGAGAGGCAACTAAGAGGGAGCAGGAGCCATTCCATTAAGGTCTGCATAGCAGGAGTGCATTTCACTTGCTGTGTGGAGCCTGGTTGTAGCCATATGGTACTGACAGAAGAGGAGGGTTCTTAATAAAGGTGCTAGACGCATGTAGCTGGAGAAAGTGCAGAGTGTCATTAGTCAGTCGCAGCAAACATCACATAAAAGAGCATGTACTTTGGTCTTAGACCGCACATACATGCTGAATGATTTCTGCCTGCTCACACCCACTGAAGGGCATTCCCTCCCAGGCTCAGGTGCTTTAGTGGGCAGCAAGGGAAAGCCCGCTCTTAGCATACTTCTGCTGTTCCTTCCCCTTTTATCTTTTCAGACAGATGTTATTTTCCACTTGTGTCTGTATTGCTACACTTACAATCTTTCAATACTTATTGCTGGGCAATAAGATAGAAATTCTTTTGCATCAAGCCATCCTTTGTTCCTCAGTGTAAACCTCATTCCAGTACACGCTTTAAAGGACTTGTTCTTTTCATTTATTGGCAGGGTAAAAAAAAATAAATGAAGTAAAGAATCACACAGAAAAGACTTGGAGACCTATCCCTGAATTCTCTATAGGTTACAATAGATGAGAGTGATGTGGAACCATGCTGCCAGCTATTATATTGGTTCTTTATCACATCTCAGTTCCCTTGTTTTGGACATCTTGTGGCTATCCAGTGACAATGGCTACATTGTAGGCAAGGTTCAACTATCTCTTGGGTATCTGTTGGCATGGTGGAGCGGCTGTCGTTCAACAGATGTGTTGCTATACAAGAAAACTGTGCATGGTCATCACACCTAGAAAACAGTGGAAGTCCACCTATAGTGAGAAAACTATATATAAGGTGAGCATGAAACCTCAAACCCTCATCCCCCTGATCCCCAGTGACTTCAAGAGCTCCCAGATTTGGCCCTGATACTATTGGGTTTCATTATTTGAGTTAAACAAGATGTTGGTGAATGGCAGTTATGATCTAGTGAACTAAGCATGGGGCTGGGAGTCCTGGGGCTGGATTCCATTCCCAAACGCTAGGGGATTGCTGTCTGACTTTGAGAGAGTCACTGAATAGCGATTGGTAACATTTTCAAAAGCATTTCCGTGACTGAGGGATCCAAAGTCCTATGTTCAAAAGTGACTTAAGGCACGTAGGAGCCTAAGTCTCACTGTAAGTCAATAGCTCAAAAAGCCAAAGGTGCTGAAGTCATTTTTGAATATACAACTTAGCTCCTAATACAATTAGGTGCTTTTGAATTTTTTTCCCGTTTGCCTTAGTCAGTTTTTGCTGCTTTTTGCCCTTTCCCTTGACATCTGTGTCAGGTATTCCAAGTTAAAGTAAATCACACTTTCCTTGACTAGACTACAGAACATGACATGCTCTTGGCCTGAGAGTCAGATCTATGTTCTACTGGTTTTCCCACTGACTTATGTGGGGAAGCTCCTTGATCTCACTGCCTCAGTTTCCCCATATGTGAAATGTTGATAATTAATAACACCTATCTACCTCCTTTACAGAGCTGTTGTGAGGATAAATTAATATTTCTAAAGCACTATATATAAAGGCTAAGTGGCAGTATGAATAATATCTGATTATTATCCAGTGTGAAAGAAGCAAAGGTGTAACTCTATATCTGGCCCTCAGGTAGTTTGCACTTGTTGCCACATTTTACATGCCATATGATTTGTAGTGTAGCCAGTGTTGCCAGAGATGCTTATCAAGGTAACTTCCTTGACAAGATTGTCATGGAAAATCTTTCCCACAGCGTAAGTGTTTGCGTTCGGGGAGAGGTGCAGTTTGGAAAGCTGTCCTGAGCCTTGCAACCTGTAAGTCTGTGGTATTATTACCCTTAATATGCTATGTGCAACGTACCTCCTTGTCACAGTGCAGGGGCTGTGGCCTAAATTGGTTTCCACTGGTTACTAGTATGAAAGATACACTCCATGGCACCATCAAAAGAAGTGTTTGTGTCTTTACATGTCATTTCCATATTGCTCTTATAGGTTTTTTTAAAATGAATAGGTAATCACCAATACCACTGGTAGTCCATGGCTGAAGAAGGACCTGCTTATGAATTGGTATCTATCAATCCACTGACCACCTTCTGGGATTCAAATCCTGACTGATTCGTGTACTGTTGGTATAACATGTGCAATAGGTCTGAAGAAAAAACATGTTCAACAACTAATTGCTTCAGGAAGTTGATTTTAGCCAGGCCTGGCTCTCGCGAACAAACACATGGAGTTATCTGGATGGCAGCGAACTGCAGCCCACGAGCGAAGGGAAATTTGGGCTTTTCCATGGTCATTCCATGACGTGGGCATGTGTTTCCGCCTCCCAGTAATGTTAGGAAACTCAGCAGCAATGACAGCCTCACTGATGGCATTTTGTCTATCTTCATGTAAATCAGGTGGTGGCAGTGGTTGCTGGGAGGTGGGGTGGAAATAGAAGGGATGTTGTGCAGTTCACTGTAGATGGCCTTTGCCAGGTTCAGTCATTTCCTGTCTGTCTGCCAAAAATCACAAGCTGATAAATGGACATAGGTTGAGTGTGGGAAACTATATGGGTTGATGATCTTTGGAGGAGAGGGAGGGTGGAGAATGAAAGAAGAGTCACGAGTAAAGAAAACAATGCTTTTATCAGTGGAGATGCAGTCTGACTGGCTGATGCTGAGATAATGCATCTTGCTTGTTCTTTTCTTCAACTTCTGGCCAGGGTTTGAACTTGCCCCTGCCCAGCTCTCAGTCTTTATTCACACATTCATGGCTGTTGATCAACATGAAAGGAGAGTCTTTTTATTCATTTTACAGTCACCAGTAATGGACAAACACACGCACACACATTTTTATCATCATCATTATTATTATTATTTATTAACGATACCACACAGTGCAAGAGTCCACATGCGTAGTCCTGTTCTGCAGAGGCATTGCAGTTTCAAGTGCTCAGTTCAGCACCCGGCAGCTTTGCGTTTTGCGCACGCCACTCTTGTGGAAAGAGAGCTAACAAGCAGTCCTAAGGGCTATTTGCATGGAGTAGATAACATATTCTAAGACTTTCTAGGGTTCGTTACTTTGAGCTTCAGAGCTTGTTCTAAATTACATGTTTTTACTTGTAACTAATTTAAAATGTTAAATATGTTTAATCCAATAGAAGACCCAAGATGCTGCTGTTTTTGTGATGTATTTTGCATGTTAATAACCATGGTTAATCCTGCTCTTTTGCACATAGGTCAGCCTATATCAGTTACTTACTAATGTTACACTTAGTGTTCTAAACGATAGTGAAACCATGAAGAAACTGATACAAGCTTCATTTAACGTATTTTACAGCAGAAGAAATAGTAAGTGTACAGCAGTTTCATTCTAATGGTTCTTTTTTTTTCCTTGTGTTCTTTCTTTACAGTAAACGAAATTATCAGGAATGACCTCTCCAGCACCAATGTCCATTCAGAGCTTGCAATACTGGACTAGTTCAAATCCATACACTTTTAGCTCAGCTGGTATATCAGCTACAGCACAGAGCTGTCGTAACTGAATAAACTGAAGACATTACCTGGTACCACTCTGATCTTCTGCCTTACTGAATGTTAGGAACTGAAGATTTACCTCTTGCCTACAAAGAAGTATCTCTTCAACCAACGAAACATCTTCTTTAAAGAAAATCATCTCAACAGGAGAAAAAAAGGGGAGGGAATAAACTCTAAGATGGCACATTTCATGGGATAAAACTGGGAAATTCAACAAAAGCTGATGGCTTGTCCCCAGCACTGAGCCTTTTGGCACCACTGGAATTCAACCCTGGAAGTGCCTTATTTTACCAGATTGTGGCATCAGGACATTTTTAATAGGCTTTGAATTTTCTACCATAAAAAGTATTTGTAGGTGCAGAAGCTATAACGCTTGCATTCTGGCAATTGATATTTTAAAAATCACAAGACAGCCGGTTGGAAAGGGAATGACATCCCTGCTCAAAGTCAAATACATTTATGAATTCCAGAATTTCTTCAGCTTTTCCTCTGCTGTAATGTACAGCCTGTTGCCTTATTCTCAGTGCATTTCAAAAGCCTCCCGATTTGTCATCTCAGCTCTTTCTTTTTTTCATATACCGTCCTTATTCTCTGCTAGTGAATCATAGGATTGTTAGTCATAGCATGTTAAGATTTTGATTTTAATCTGGCTTCAGTCATAGCACAAGTATGTTGAATAGCACAAAATAATACGGTTGATGGACAAAAAAATTGAAATCTATCTATTACACGATAGATGTATGTGTATGCATGTACATACATTCTAGTATATATGCATATATTTATATATGACAAGTAATATAGGTGATTGCCTGGCGAGGGCACTGAATTCAGCAATAATTTCCATTTCTGCGAATGCATTTCAGATCCCAAACAATGTTTCAGCTACTTCTGTTGATGGTTTGTTACACCTAAGACAGGTATGCATTTTCTTTCCTCATGCAGTTAAGCAAGCACTTTAGACAGTCAAGAAGGATGCATACAAAATACATAATTATTTACCAAATGGCAAAATATGAATTAAAGAAATTGTAAATACCATTATGAAAGAGTGTAAAATATTTGTTCAATTATAAGATTATTATTCCATGGAAGCCTTATAATTCTCTGCTACATGTACGAAATATAATATTACCAAAAAAACAAATGTTTAATATGCAATGCTGTACAATATGTTTTCAGATTAGCTAATGTTTATGGCGCACCAGATAGGCTTATAGCGTAGTCTTTAACATTGTATTTTGTACAATCAATTGCTTATTATATAACTAGCAATGACTTCTTATTTCATATAACCAAAAAAAAAATAGAGAGAGCATGGTTTAATTTAAAAATGTTTAACGTTAATATTGTGCCTTAGGAATCAGCGACCCCTACTGGAAATATGCCTGAACAACACCTCTGTGTTGAGGTCGTAACTAATTAACCACAATGTTATAAAAATTGAACAGATTTCACAAAAAAGTGAAATTCTCCTAAACATTTTTTAAATATATTATTCTGTACAATTATGTCTTACTTTCTTTTTTTAAAATATTGAAAGCCATATATGTCATATTTGCACATTACTGTGAAGACATGAGAATATAATATGGCTCTATGTACATATTATGCTGTTTCTGGTCCTGATAGTAGTCTGTAATTCCCAATCTGTTTAATCCCAGTTATTTACCCTGTGTTTAGCATTGTAGAACTTGCATGAAACATTTCTTGTAGACTGCCATATAAAAAAATAAAAAGTTTGACAGATGTCAGCTTAACTTGTAGTTAGAAAAATAGATCCAATAAAGCAAGTCTGGAAGCTAGTGTTAGAGTGGTTCATTTTATGTTATCTTGAAAAATCTTCCTTTCTCATATAAAATAAGCATTTTTACATTATATACATATATACATATATATCACACGCTCTTCTATTTGAAGCTATTTGCATCCTGCTGCAGCCTACTAATATACTCATCTTATTAGAGAAGTAAATGTCTTTTGCCAACAGAATCACACTTTTTTCTCCTTCTTTTAAAAGACATTACTGCCAAAGAAATAAAAATTGATATATGATATAATTCTCAGATACTATTCACTCTGTACTTCAGAAATGTCAATAAAGTGTGAGTGGAGGAACCTATTACAGAAATATCCTTGGTGAGGCTTTGAACCCCTCCTCCCACACACACACTGTCTGCATTTCTGCAATAACTTTAGCAAGATAATCAACTGTATGTTTTGAATATGTTGCACCTCCTTTGTCCTTAATTTTTATTTTTCTTCTTTAACCTATTTTGAAAAAAAAATCTGTTACTTTTAAGCCTGGATAATGGAAGATTATGCATCTCTTGTATATGTATTCATAAAATAAAAAATGCAAGCAGAAATCTTTCCCTTATGAGTATGATACCTTGTGTTTGTACGTGTGTTGTGGTTGTTAATTTTATTTTAAAAAAAACTGTTTTCACCAGGTTTATTTTTTTTGTTTGGTTGGGGGTTTTTTGTTTGTTTGGGTTTTTTTGAAAAATAATGGTTCTGAACTGAGCAATTATTTCCCTGGGAAACAGTTGTTAAAACTTACAAAGTGCCCTTTGCATGTATGTTTAAAAAACAACACAAGCCATTTTCTTTTCTCCATGGATGATTCTCACCTTTAAAAATCCCTGACAGATCAATTTTGAAAAGGAATCAAACAGTACAATATTAGCCTTGCAATCAAATATTTGCATTGTCATTGTATTAATTGCACCACTTTCTATTCTGTAACCCCCTGGAAGCCTTTCTGAAGTCTATTAGCTGCAATGGGCAGGATTTGGCCCTGCTGTTTTTAATTCAGCATATGAATGAGGTCTTTATGTTGGATTGGGGGTGTATTGCACACACATAAAGAAAAATTCACTTCACCAAGCCTGTGGGCAGTCTATCTTGCCAAGAGCCAGGATATAGAAGCTTTGTAGTATGGTACCTCGCCCCATAGAATGTTTTGTTTCTTCTGAAAAAAACTAGGAGGATGTGAACATAATCAAAGTTTGGCTGAACTCTCTGAGTTTCTGGGTCATCTCATCAGATGCTGCAGTTGTATGTTACACTGTAACTATGTAACACTGAGTCATCCAAATCACAGGAAAAAACCTGAAAAAAACTGATATAAGCTTATTTGAGTTTAATTAGGAAATATACATAATGAACTACCATTCCACAGTCACCATGGCCCTGATTCAGTAAAGCATCTATAATCAGGAAAGCTCTTATGTATGTGCTTAAGTGTTCCACTGAAAAAGGGGTGGACCTATGCATGTGTTTAAATGCTTTCCTGAAACACAGCCTATCTTTGCTTTGCATTTTGTCTTTAAGTTTAGTCTGAGACATTCTCTAGAGATGATATTCAGCCTGCTCTTGTTCCTGTTGAAGTCAATATCAAAATCCTCATTTGACTGCAGTGAGTGCATGATCAGGTCAATGGCAAATCCTGGCGGTGGCGTGCAGGATATGTCATGCCACAGAATAAAGCTGACTGCATCCACACTGTGGTGTGTAGCTACACATATCAGTGAAAGGCTCTGGCCGTGGGGAGCATCGGGCTAATCTCCACTTGTTTCTCCATCTGTAAAATGGAAATTATAATATTTTCCTCACAGAGATGATGTGAGGATTCTTGTTGTGAAGTTTTCTGAAGATGGACATAGTAGGTAGCCTATTACAAATTTTTTGCTACCACTCTGTGATTGTGGCCACATTTTATACAAAAATAAAATGTCTGCTCACACACTGAATTCATTTGAGCCACATGTTTTGGTCACGATGCTACCTGACTTTGTATAAGCTTCCCTTTTTTTCCATTGCCACGAATCCCCAAGTCATAATACAGCAGACCCAGCCATGCCAAGTACATCAACCACATCTTGACCATAATTCTTTAAGCAAAAAATTGTCTTTAACAAATTCCTAGCTGACTACATTCATTCATAAGCAAAGCATAAAGTGAATCCCACACATACATCTGGTACTGTTTGACTAAATAGTCTTCCTGGAACTGCGCCTTCCAGATTTCCCTCTAGAGCTGAAAATGGCAAATTTCAAGGAGTTAAATTCCTTGGATAGCTCTGCACTGCCATGAAGCTAAACTTTCCTCTACCATGTGTGTAATTTTACTGTGTTCATCTTTCTCATTTTACTGAATTTGTCTCAATAAAAAAACAACCAAACAAAAACACTCTAGTGAAGTACACAGTTGAGGAGAGAGAAGTCCAGGGCAACAGCATAAATCGTGCTCAGGCAGTCGTCAAATGGGTGTTTTTATAAATTTTTAAAACATGCCAATTTTTCAACATCATGTGCAGATAACTCATTGGGCTGCTCATCAAAACAAAGCATTCCCAGTTTTTCTAACTCATGCACATTTCTCCAACAAACAGATTGACCACTTGATGTTTTTTTATTTGCCTGCATTTTTTCTGCTTTTTCAGTGACCAAGTATTATTCTTTTCTAACTCATTTGATCCTGTTTCACAAAAAAAAAAAAAAAGTCTTGATTCTGCTCTTTTCAGGTAGCCAAATTGTATGTTCAGTGCAGATCAGTTACAGATTCGCGTACGGTTGGATTCAATTATCAAGCCACTCCTGACTCCAAAACCAACTTTTTTTCTCTTCTTTTTTGGCTAAGACTATATTTTTGGATCGTGCAAACCTGAGGAGATTTAACAGCTGGAAAGAGCTGAGCATCCAAGATTTAAACCCACTGGTAATATTCCTGATGCTTATGGTATACCATGTGAACCTTGGCTTTTACTATTTAAGTCAAAAAGCTGCTTATCCTGGTGCTCATTTAGCTACCCAAACTATAGGGAATTAGGAGTTAACTGTCTGAATGTGCTGATAATTCAGTTTAGTCATTTTAGGGGATGCCAATGTAAACAAAAAGCCGAGGGGGGGAGATATGTGGGTTCCAAATACTCACATGGCATCCGTTCTGCCCTCCCAAAATGTAGAAACTCTTTCAGTCCCACATGTTGCTCCTGAACCCATTTGTTGCCCCCATGTCATTGAACAATAGACAGATTCTGGAGAGAATATAACATATACTGTTACAGAACATATTTGCAACAGACATCAAATATCTCATTACCAAATTTATACCTACTGGGGCAGATTCTCCAGTCTGGACTTCATGTACCTGGTGCAGTTTGGGGATAAGGTTTGAAAGATGCTTTATTTCATCTTTGCTCACCCTAGTTCCTAGGGTCACTGGGTACTAGGCCAGTCCCCTGGAAAAATTATGTTAGCTACCCACCACCAGAGGCAGTTCCAGAAGCTGGAAATTGGCGGTGTGCAAGATGGATGCCCCTGTCTTATCCCCTTTCCCTTGGTCACTCCACCTATGCTAAAAGCCAGGAGAGAGGTGGTATAGGAACTCCCAAGGCAGCCATACACCACCAGAGATTTCCATTATGAAGAGGGAATCAATCCTTCTAGAGCTCTTTAAGTCAAAATGAGGCCAAAGAACAGTGCCCTAGTACCAAATTCAAAGCTGGGGTATCTGGATGCAATTCTGTCTTGGCATTAGTGGGAATTGGGTTGCATCTGGCTGGTGTAAGAATGTAGTGAGATTAGTTACCCATCATAGTTCATTCAGTATCTATGTTTTTGTGTACAAAAGGCATATGAACTACACTTCTTGTAAGGTAATTTTTTTTTTAATTAATGGAGATATCCTATCTCCTAGAACTGGAAGGGGCCTTAAAAGGTCCTTGAGTCCAGCCCCCCTACCTTTACTAGCAGAACCAAGTAGTGATTTTGCCCCAGATCCCTAAGTGGCCCCCTCAAGGATTGAACTCAGAATGCTGGGTTTAGCAGGCCAATGCTCAAGCCACTGAGCTATCCCTTCCTTCTTGACACATATAAAGGACTTTGAAAGAACAGACCGTACATTTTAAAATTGGTGCCCATCCCTGAAAATATTTACAAAAAGGACGCTATCTGAACACACAGCTGTATTTCGTTCCCAGTATTTCAACAAGAGATGGGCCTCACCTATATGATTGACTTTCAAATCCAGTTCACCCAAGGTTCTGGGCATATTAGGCTTCTGAAATTCTATCAATTCCTTTATATGTGTGATGTTCATCCCCATATGTCATTAACAAAGTATATGTTAGACCTGGTCTGGAATTTCCTGTCTTTTTCAACAGAAAATGCAATTTCTGCAACCTTGAATTTTGTCAATTTTCCACTAGCAAAATCTAAATGAAATATTTAGTTTTGGCTCCGGTGGACCAACATGTAAACATTTCACATTTTCTAACCAAACTGAATTCTCTATAGGCTGAGCTCTCTGGCTGAACTACATCTCACATAATGCAATACAGGCTCCCTTCCTACTGTGGTGCATCATGGGAGTCACATGACCACAGCCTTTGCTCCACCCATTGATTGGATGCTTTCCTGGAAACTCTTTGTCAGCCTCATGTATTTTTTCTGCTTATCTGGCCCCCTTCCAAAGATTTCTGTCTGGGCGGGGGAAATGTGATGTACTGTTTTCAGCCTGCTGGGATACTTTGTTTTATGGTAAGCTCCTTTTATGTTTTGCCCTATTAAATAGATTGGCTTTAGCCAGATAATGACAATATACCTTGGGGAATACTGAATGAGTTTCAGTCATGCCTTTAGCTTCCTGCTGGGCAAATCAACATTAACTCCGTCCTCATAACAGCACACAAGGGAAATAGGTAGGGAATCCAGAAAAGGCCTAGTGTTCCATCAAGTGTTCAAATACCATGATGACACACAGTGTATTAAAACCTAATCTATAGGTAGATTAGGCAAATAGCTACCACGCCCCACAAATGTCTTCTGGCATATCCCTTAGACCATTCACAGCAAATCAAAAAAATATTTATTTTTCAAATAGTAGTGACTCTGGGCAGAGCAGCCAGTGAGACTTTAAAAATACTGCAACAAACTGAATGGACTACGGTCTTCTCCTGGATGAATTAGAACTGCTCCACTTTGTGTCATTGGTGCCTACTAACAGCTACCGCTGATTCGTGCTTAGCCCATGGGCCTATGCTTTTGGAGGAGGAGACTTTGAATTCCATCCTAACTACTGCTGCGGCCACATAGTAACAATCATGACTTTCCTTGGTGCCCATGCAGTTGTTTATAGTACACCATACCTTAGCTCACATTGTTTGACTTGAGCTAAGTCAGAGAGAGAGGCCAGCAGCCAAAGGCAAGGCAAAAATTGTTAGAGTTGTGCAATGCCTGGTCAGCAAACTTGTGCCCATGGATACTTTTTCTAGGTGGACACACCTGGCTATAATGAATGCAGAGGGACCAGGGTTACTAGAGCCAAGGTGACTCTGCAGGTGCTTTGGCATTAGGAAACTCATCAAGGACCAGACCAGTGAAACGCACTGTGGGTCTGATTTTCAGAGCATCCAGAACTGCAATTGAAATCAATAGCTGTTAAAAAGTTGAAACCCCAGTTGTGATTATAATTGTACTTTTATGCCCTTTTACAGGGCCGGCTTTAGGAAGTGCGGGGCCCAATTCGAACAGTTTTGACGGGGCCCCGGCAGGGATGACTTAAAAAAAAAAAAAAACTTAAAAAAAACCACCTTTCATTTCTTACATGTATTATTTACTTTCCATGACTAGATACATAATAACAAAATTATATATTACTACATAATATTGTATATGGCTCTTTTCTTACTCCCACTTGGGTACTTTCTACCAATATCTCTTGATCTCTTGCCCATATTGATAGAAGTCACCACATTCTAAAAGAATATTAATTATAGATTTTCACTTTCATATTAGGAAAATAATTTGTTTTGATAGTTGTAGAACTGATTTTCTTCAATAATGTTTATTTTATGCCCCCTCCTTCCCCCAGCACTGCCCAGCCCCGTGGAAACACTGCCCCCACCAGCGCCGCTCGCCTCGCAGAAACAAACCCTCCTTCCTCAGCGCCACCCCATCAAAACAGCTGTGGGCCAAAGAGGAAGGTTTGAGGGGGAGGGGGGAGAAACGGCACCCATAGGCAAAAAGAAGTGTTCCATTCTATGCATCCGAAGAAAGCTCATGCTGAAATAAATTTGTTAGTCTCTAAGGTGCCACAAGTACTCCTGTTCTTTTTGTAGATACAGACTAACACAGCTGCTACTCTGAAACCTTGCACACATAGGGTGACCAGATCACAGCAGTAAAATAGGACCCACCCCCTCCCTGCTCGGCCCCACCATCACACTCCTCTTCACCCCCTAGTCCCCCACTGACTTGCTGCGTCCCTCCTAGTCAGTCCCCCACCCACCACTCGCCTCCTTTCACTTTCTCCCTCCCCTGCCAGAAACCCCCATGCCCGCCCCTAAACCCCCTGCTGGCTCACTGCTCACCTCTGTGCCCACCTGCCACTTGCCCACCCGCTCGCCCCCGACTCGCTGCTGCACTCCCCCGCAGTATATAGCCTTATTCAAAGACCCAGGGGTCACTATATTACTGCACACAGCAGTCAATCAATGGAGTTGTAGATAAATCTCTGCATTATGCATTTTTGTATAACTTTTACATGACTTTGTATTGAACCTTAGTAATATGTTATAGCAGGCCCCTAAGGTAGTGTAATTAAGGTAAAAGAAAAATGTCTTTTTGCTAGAAGTAGAATAAGATTTTCTCTCCACTTTGTAATCAATTGCCCTATTGAATGAATGAATGAGGTGTGAATGAGGAAGGTGTGGAAGGCAGGCACCTCCAGACAGCTGCAACCCTTGGAGAGGGGCTGGGAGCCAGACCAAGGAGCTTTGCCCAGGGCTGAGTGGGACAGAGTTTGGGTGCTGGGTGCAGGCTCCAGGCTGGGGCACGGGGTGGTGTGCAGGAAGGGTGGAGGGGTGCAGGTTCTGGGAGGGCATGCGGAGGGGTGGGTGCAGGCTTTGGGACAGAGTTTGGGGGCTGGAGGGGGGTGCTGGGGGGAAGGGACTGCCATGTGGCTTCCTTCCTCCCCTGTTGTCCCTCACCATAGCCTCAGTGGGGGATGGAGCTGCCCCTTTCCCAGTGTTTGCAGGAGTGGTGGCTGGGGGGAAACCCAGTCAAACTCTGGTTTTACTCTTTCGCTGATGGGTCACTTAAACCCCTTACAAACTCCTTCCCGCCTCTCTCACTCCCCTTTTCTACTGGGCTTGTTTGATCTTTTTGGTGGAGCCAGATGAAAACCACAAACCCCAATGAGAGCAACAGGCTGGAAGACTAGACTGAACCCACCACCCAGCCTAGTCCATCCCAGAGCCCAGGACTGAGGGCAAATGTCCCCCCACCCCCAGGGCACCTGCTTCCACTCCTGGCCTCTCCCAGCGCTGCCAATGATTCTGTGTGGCTGCATCGGGCGGGATTTCAAGCAGACCCCACAAACCCCCGCTAAATTCACCCCTGTTTTGCGACCACTCTGCACCAAGAGCACCTACCTTCCCTGCCCTAAAGCTGCTGGATGGCTAGAAAGCTGAGCTGGGCATTTGATTGATCTAGAATATTATCATGCCCCCCCCCCAAAAAACCTTAATATCCACAAAGCTTTAGGGGGGGGCTATTCCCCCCCACCAAGCCGGTCTATTTCATTGTTGCAGGGCAAACGAAGGAGCCATAGTTTAATGGAAATATTCATCCCCTACAGCGGTCTTGCAGCAGGGAAAGCAGAGTTGATGGGAAGGGAACTGGTTTGGACAGGAGCCCCCGTCCTCCTCCTTTGCAAATAATTTGGAGAGGGGAATCTGATCACTCAGTGCCTCAGTTTCCCCTCCTGCGGGGGAAGTGGGGGCGGAGATAAGTCTCAGCCTGCCCTGTTGCAGACCTTTCGCATTCTCCCCTCTTGATGTATTTGATTTCCTCCTCCAAACCTCCCTCTCTCTCTCACCTGGAGTTCACAGCACTACCGTAAGTACCGGCTCGGGGCTTTTTTCCTGGGTTACATGATCCCAACTTTAGTTTTGAAACAGACACAGGCAGGCACAGACTTACCCTCAAATAGCAACACCACGTAAACCACAAAACCAGCCCAATATTACAACCCTTGGGGAATCGCAGGGTCAGACACTCACCGCTGGAAGCCCCAGTGGCTGCTCGGATGAGTGAGGTGCACTGCAGAGATTCCTGTCTCCCGCAGACCAGAGCTCCCTCGGCGTCTCCTCCAGGTGAGTGCTGGGGGTGGGGGAGGGGAAGGGGAAGGAAGGCTGCAATGCACATGTGCCTTCTCCCCCCTCCTGACCTGCAAGTACAGCCAGGGGCCCCCTCTGCCTCAGCCGGCCAGCGTCTCTAGTTGCCTAGCAACAGCTGCTGCTTCCGGGAGACGCAGAGCTTTGCTTCCGGGAGAGACGCTGCAGAGCGGGGCCCTGTCAGGGGCGGGGCCCGATTCAGGGGAATCGGGCAAATCGGCTTAAGGCCGGCCCTGCCCTTTTAGGTGGCTCTGTCACTCGTTATGAATTGCAACAAATCTGTACCCATCCAGCAGTGGCACAGTAGTTGTTATCGTGTACACACAGCCATGTAGAGCCTCCTAATAACAGAGGAGATAGACAGCCAGACTAGCGTGGACACCCTCCCAAAGGATGTTGTCTGGCCTAGGTGATCACAGTGGTTCCTTCTGGGCTTAGAATTGATGAATGTGACCATTCAGAAAGTGAAACACAAACACGGGCTTAAAAAATGTCTTCCATGCCTCTTAAAATGTACAATTCTTTCTATCAACATGTTTTAACCATAAATAATCAGATGAGCCCAATCCCACAGCCATGGAAGTTAATGGCAAAATTCCCCTTGACTTCAGTGGGTGCAGGATTGGGTCCTGATAAGACATCTAAGGCAAAGGTTCTCAAACTGAGGGTTGTGAGCCCTCAAGGGGTCACAAGGTGGTTACATGGGGGTCATGAGCTGTCAGCTCCATGGGGCTGACAGCCCTGAACCCCCATTAAATTAAATCCCCCCCCATTTTTAATTTATAATATGGGGTCACACTCAGAGGCTTGCTGTGTGAAGGGGGTCACCAATATAAAAAGTTTGAAAACCACTGATCTAAGGATTGAGAAGTGAGCCTTTTAGTTTCATGATGCGAAAACACCCTGGAAAAATAAGGGATGCAGTACAAATCTCTTCTTTCAATTGGATTAAGCATTTTCCTGTGATAAATGCTCAGTGGCTCTGTGAAGGCTACCATCCTGCAGTTCCTCGTTAAATAGGGTGTACTGGGGTCAGCTGTGTTTGCAGACGGGAAGAGGAAGTTTGTGCACAGAAACAAAGCAAGCAGCACAGAGTGAGAGGAGGTGAAAAGTCACATGGCTGCTAATTGGTGGTTTAGTCTAGCAAAACATGAAGAAAGTGTAAGCAAGGGAGTAAAGAAGAGTTTTAGTTTTATAAAGTCCTCTGCACTATGCCCAAGCAAAGACAGGAGCTGTGAGTGAACAAAGCCAAAGTTAAAAGAAAAAGAAAGGAAGGAAGGACTCATAGTATAAAGCTACTATGAGTGGGAAATTCCTTTTTGGAATTGCATGAAAGAATATACCAAACCTTATTCCTTAGCAGTAGAGATTGTTGGGATATTATAACTAGGAGTCCACCATGTGGAAGCATCAACATTATGACAATCTAAGCGGACCTTCACTCAATCCATGGAGCTCAGTGGTATAAGCTGTGCTCTGTCCTGAACTAACATCTGAAAGACCTGTGTTTCATTGCAGAGCCCAGTCAATTTCCTCTGCTTCGCAGTGTTGCAGATCAAATGCACCTGTCTCCTACAAGGGAGGGAGTGTCTTATGTTGCTCAGTACTGAGCTACTTAAGGAACTGTACTGATGGATTCTGAGGAGTCCTTTCCAAGAAGCCTTCTTGGTCAGCAGTGTTGTTATCACAACCCTTAGACACTGATGTTGCAAGTATACTCTGAAAGTGATAATGTAAAAATTACACCTTTTTACACAACTGTGATAATACTCCCAGTGTGTATTTACTGCTGTCATATCTGCTAGCTTCACCGAAGTCTATATTGCTTTTACACTTGGTAGCATAGTAGAATCAACACTGCTAAAAGGGAATGAAGTGGATTCTGTTTCAGTTTATGTATGAACAGACTTATTTGGTATGTTCCAATTTGGCTTGTGCAGGTGCCATCAAAGGCAGAATTTGGTCTGCAGCTCCTTTATCAGTGATGATGAAGGGGAAGGAAAAAACTCAGCTTGATGTCCGTATTCCAAGGAGAGTTTGCAGGAATCGATGTAAGTAATACTTTTTTAAAAAAAAACTTTTAAACTGGCCACTGGTGATCTGTAAATCACCGAGAGACAATAAATCTAGAACCCCCATGCTGCTATTTCTATGGCTACCTTTTTGGAGCTGTAGTGTGCTTTAAAGATGAAAGCATTTTATGTCTTCTTTTTTGCTTGTGGACACAGTGAGGTACTGTATGTTTGCAGACAGTTTCATGTGAAGTTAATCAGATTACTCCATTTAACATCAGTGCATGTCATGAAACTGAGCCTGAGTAGCTCTTTGAAAATATAGGTTGAAGTAGATATTTCTGGTTTGTTGTTTTCTGTACAGAATGTACCAGCATTATTTTAGCTAGTCAAATTCAAGTGTATACACAAGATGAGAAGAGTGCAGTTCTTAGTCTAGAATATTAGTCAGATATTTTATGTTAACATTCATAATGGACGTGTCTTTTTGTCTTCTTTAAATAAACTATCTAGGAATTCTGAATTACAGTTAAGATATCTTCAGTGCTAATAGCTAAAAGGAAAGGAATTGGGGAATTTTATGAATGTCTGTTAAACTGCGGGGCGTGATTGCCTTAAAATAAAGATAACTCCTTGCTCATTTCCTCCTAATTATAAATTAGTGAGTGTGTATGTTTATGTAAATACTGCTGCCCTCTCCTGGGTGGAATCAGGACTGTTCAGCTACATGGCTTCATACAATGAAGAGCGAACAAAGCATCTCCTTTATTCAAGTATATAAGAATGGGGTTTTTGAAGGAAGTTGTGAGTTCAGGCCCGTCTTACTCCAAGAAGTTCAGTGTGGCCATGTTGGACAGCATGCATCTTAGCGTGGCAGCTGCTATAAACTGTTGGTTCTGTCTTACTGCTAGCCATTGAGATTGAAGTTATGCAGAAGGGGCAACAATGTGGGACATAACTTATCTGTAGCTCAGACTCATGGTGGAGTCACCTCTTTAAAAAATAGTGTATTAAACCGCAAATGAACTGAACGAATTACACTAATATTCTTCATATAAACAAAATAACATTGGAAAAGCCCCCACCGTTCACTGACCTCCATGAACAGCATCGTATTGAGCTGGTTGGCATACTTTAACAGCTGGGTTTTCCTTTGTACAATTAAAAGGTAACATGATAAAGAGATATGTGGTTGTTATTGCTCATTGGCTTGGCAATGATATTGAATGTGCATATTCATGGACAGACACCCAGTGGACTGGGGAGACTTACATTTAGGCTCTGTGACTACTAGACACTACTGGTACTGATAGCAGGATTTTTCACCAGTAAACAATGAAACACGAAAAATGTTATGCAAAATCCTCCCATAGTAGGATGGTGAGGATTAGTGAGAAAGCACGTGTTGCTCTCAGCACAGGCATTGTGATGTAAAACCCCATTAAAAACATAAGGGAACTGCGCTAAGGAACACAGGCTTACTCAAAACAAGGGCAAGTTCAGACATCTCGCTCTTCCATTAACTGCAGTAGCCATGTCAAATCAGCCAGAAAATCTGTTCCATTTTAGTAGGTCATTAGAACTCCCATACGCTGAGATGTAAAATAAATCACAATATCTAGGTACTACAGTGAAAGGCACATTCACTGTAGATAGATGCTTAGATATAGTAATAAACTTTCACCTACATATCCCCAACCCAAAATAGACATACCTGTACCAAAGTTAAAGTTCAGAAATGGAGCTTGTTTCCAGCAATAATAATGGAAATTAAGTATTTTTAAAATTCATATAACATATTTCAGGGAAGTATTATGTTAATGTATGAAATGTATAACATTTGTAGTAAATATAATTCTGTGCATGACACTTGAAGGTTGTAAACTAGTGCTCGTGAGCAGGGATGGCACATTGGTTATCGCTGCTACCTAGTGGCCTGGTGAATGACCTAAAACCCTAATGTTTCCCCTTCCTCTTCTCCACACCCAGAATCATGAGATGTAGGAATAATAAACATGCCCTGTGCTGTCGTCTGACACACTGAAACACTGAGATTACAGTACAATCCTGCAGGATATAAATCTCACGGATGCAGTCGGGTGATAGAAAATGCAGAAAGGCCATTTCTTTCGGTGCAAACTCCTTATCAGTGTAATGTATCTGAACATTTTAGATTGAAAGAAAAGACACTGAGTCAACCTGACCTCAGATTCCATAGATTTTGCACAGAAACTCATTATTTGGTAGTCTCTCTGGTGGCTGTCGAGGGGAACATCAGAAATTACAGGGCATTTTTTAAAAGAGCAGAGGACAACCCCAGGGTTCTGACTGACGTCTGTCTTCCTATGTAATAGACCCTTCTAATATCTTTGCTTGTATGTGAGACTTACTGCTGAGGGCCTGAGAGCTGCTACATTTTTCTGCAGAATCAAGGCACTCCCGGTGTCTGAAACAGTACTTTGTAAAGCACTTTAGGTTATCTTGAGTATCAAAGAACATCTATAAACCTCAATTCTAGTTTCTTCTTCTGTGTTTTTAAGTATACTTCAAAGAGCTGAATGCATGCATATAAGCCTCTCATTTGTTTTACCAGATCCCAATTGCTATTTCTAAAACTGCTTGAGCATTTTAGGTAACAGGCTAATGAAAACTCTGGGTATCCCACTTTGCCTCCAGATTTGTATACCTCATTCTGCCATGGCTATGGATGGCCTCAAGCCTATGCTACCTCTGGGGTTGCAAAGAGCTCCAGACATCCAGGAGCTTTGCACTAAACAGCAAACAATTCCAATAACCAAGTTACTGACTGACCACCCGCTCTTTCAGAGGCCTGGGGTCCCCTTCTCCCTGTTCATCTTCTCTGTTCCTTCCCTGTCTGTGGTCTGGCACTAGGATGCAGGCTGGCAAGGCCCCAAGCCAGCTTTCCTCCCTGCTTTGCTTGTTATGCTCCTGGCTGGCTTGCTTATGTGCTAGCAGCCTTTGCATGCACTGCCAGATGGGGAGTTGTCATCAGTATATAGAGTTTAGTGGGTGGGGCCACCACAGGTAGGGAGGGAGCTGGATGACGTTCTGCCCACCCTTCTCTGTATAAAGCCCCAAATAAACCTAGTGTTGACCCTGACCATAGAAAGTAGCTTTCTAACGTGGACCAGGATTTATGATGTTCACAATGTACTTGTTTCCTTGCCAGTACTCTGAATGCTTTTCCAGCTCATTGCTGTTTCACAGCAGAATAGGAGTCTTGCTGTCAGAGGGCTAAACCCACTCATTTGTGCACTGAAATCTTTGCTCTCCGTTCCTTGCAAGTGGATGATTTTATTAGAACTGGTTTTCTACTAGATTGAACACTTGAGGAAAAAATAACATTTCTTATACTATCTGTTCTCTGAACAATCATTTGACACAATTCAGGTGATAGTAACATATAGTAACTACTACCTAACAAATGAAACTAGAATTGGAAGAAGCCCCAGCATCACATTTCCCTCTCCATGCTGTGCTGAGGTATCAGTCTCTGCCATGAACAATTTCAGTATTAATTAGAGCTGGGTGATGTTTTCCAAATTTTGAATTTTTTTGATTAAATTTGTCATCACAATTTCAAATATTGATGTAAAACCAGTATGGTATTTTCACAACACTATTTTTCAACTACCTGTAGAGCTAGTCATTTTTGTTGCTGTTGACATTTTGACAGGAAAAAGGTTCTCATTTTTCCAAATAGCTCTATTGCTAATATTATCAATTATTTTGTTAGTCCTACAGTGCCACAAATTTGCACGGATAAAAGGGAATAGGACTAATTTTTTCTTTTTCTTTTTTTTTTTTAATCTCAAACCTATGTGACTTCACTGCTTTCAAAGGAGTAACTCATGGAATTATGCCAGAGTTGGGTCAGCATCTGGCCCAGTGTCCCTGCCTTGAAGAGCTTATAATCAAAGTGAAAACAACGTGACATGGGATGGCAACACACATTGAGAGGTGTAATGGAAAGGGAGGGCAAAGATTACAGTAATAACAAGATCACTGCTGTGGCTGGATTCACCCTGGCTGGCACATAGAGGCAAAACTGTTCCATTTGTTCTGGCCCTCTCTGAGCCCCCTAGTGGAAGGAAGATTGTATCACAGCTGACTTTCCACACAATGGACTTTTAGTTAACTGGAGGCTCTGTGCACTGGTTTATACCAACTGAATTCAGCATCAGTAGTGTGTAAACCTAGCCTTTAGGAGGCCTTGGATGCAGCCCAGACCTCAGCCTGTCAAGAACACATGGGGGAGGGGAGAAGACTCCATATGAGACACAATAATAATGTTTTTAAAGATTTGAGATTTATTGAATTTGTTTGGCACAAATAATATTGTCTATAATCTTATTCAGTATGTCACAAGTTCCTAGGCCTATAGGTGCAGTTACTGAGATACCACTAGATGTCCCTGTCAGTAGCTAAACTCCTATAGACAGGGGATTGCATCTCCTACCATGAATCTTCATCATTCATTTCTTCTGTTCATTCATGGGAGGTTGTGAATTCTATACTCCATGTCTGGACACACTAGATCTACTCTAGGGTGTTCTGCTGCCCTAGGCAAACCTGCAAATATCCCTCTCTGCTATAGACATAGTCACCATGCAGTTACTGAGTTGTTTTGCTGTCTGTAATATTTTTACTGCTCTAGGCAACCATCTATTAAATTCTGCCTACATGGACTAGATTTGCTCTACTGGCAGTATTTCAATCATGAATCCCTTGAGTCTTTAACTCTCTGAAAGCCGTGTCCCATCTTGGATGATGCAACAGCTGCAACTATTTCAGTTACCAGTGAAATGACTTGGCACAGTTTAAAAAAAAAAAAAAGACTCTAATGAATTCCTGCCAGGGAAAATGTTCCCATCCCTGTGCTCCATTAATCCCTGAAGGGCCTTAGTGTTTGGTCCAGAGCCCCATAACTTCCAGTCACGGCAAATAGGTGTGCTGAGTATTACAGGCACACTGTCACTCCAGTGCTTGGATGCAAAAGCAATAGGCAAGAGTCGTTCTTTGCGGAATGGGAAGAGGAGTGATCTGATATTACCCACTTCTGTATTCTTCAGACATGGGGACCATTTTGACAATTTGTAAGAAAGCCCCTCAGCTCAGGTTATCCTGTGACATTCTCTTCCAAAATTATTTCTAGTCTTAAATTCTACAGCCCATGTCATGCACAGCTGGGATACTTTACAATAGTACAGAATGATACAATTGGAATGATTCCCTTGAAGATAGCTTTACTCCCATATAAGATAATGAGTAACCCAGCCAAGACAAAGGAAGAAAAAGAATATAAAGAAATAAATCCAAAAACATGTGGTTGGTGTTTTTCACTTGCGCTGGGTTTTGTTTTTTAAGTTAGGAAAAGATTTTTCCTTAACTTTTATATGTATATTTTTCTTTATGGGACACCAGTGCTGCTTGTCGAAGTTTATGCCTGAAGCAGGTGTGTGTGTGTTTCAGAGTGTAGACTTTCCTGCTGTTGGTATACCGTGGTCCTGCCTGTATATGCTTTTCACTGTGTTTCTGAATGGCAAAGAGAACTGTCCTAGAACTTAGAACAGGAGATGCTGCCATCTCAGAGCAATATTTGGGTTTCAAATGAGGAAAATGGAAAAACTAGTATTTACTGCTTGAGTGCATACACTGTGTATTGCCAAATTGCTGCCTCTGAGGTTCTGATTTAACCCTTCCTCACTACTGGGTGAGTATTGTTCATAAACATTACTGCAAGTCTGAGAAGTGCCTTCAGCTTTCCTGGTGGTATCTGTTTCTACTCAATCTCCCTATGTCCTTGAGCACAGTGGGGCTAAGGGTATGTCTACACTACTGCCAGCAGATAGTGATCGATCTATCAGGGATCGATGTATCGCGTCTTGTCTAGACACAATACATCGAACCCTGAACGCGTTCCCCGTCGACTCTGGAACTCCACCAGGGCAAGCAGCGGAAGCAGAGTCAAGGGGGAGCGGCGGCCGTCGATCCCGCGCCGTGAGGATGTGAAGTAAGTCAATCTAAGTCGATCTAAGATGCGTCGACTTCAGCTACGCTATTCTCATAGCCTAGGTTGTGTATCTTAGATCGATTTCCCCCACCCCCAGTGTAGACCAGGCCTAAGTCTGTCCTCTATTATGTCTGTGAAATTGTGGCATTTGTATGGGTGTAACTGAAGGCAGAATTTAGCCTAGTGTGTTTATGCCATGCAAGAAAAAAAGGCCTAGATAAATGCAGCTGGTTGTGGAGTTGTGCTTTCAACCAACATGTAATAAAAAAGAGAGAGGTTACATTCACAGTAGGGATTTTGTTTCACTCTAATCACCACAAGAGCTTTATCTGTTTTAATAGCACTTTTCTGGAAATATTTTTAGTATTTTAGTCATATTTTCAAACATGGGCACCAAAATAGTCTGTCCAAATTGCCCATTTGAATGCTCTAAGCTGCACTTACATGCATATAATAAATACCATTTCTGTGTCTACTGTTGTTGTTTTAAATGCCTATTCTGTTTAGGTGCCCATGTTTGAAGATTGGGTTTACAGTAAATAAGGATAGCTTTAATAATGCAAATTGGGAAGGATTGATGTTACCTTAACGGTCTTAAAGCAACCTCTCAAAGAAATGCTGAGTCTGGCATTGCCAAACAATAGAATTTCATTAGCCAGGAACTACATATTAGGGCTCAGGCAGCTTGTTTAAATACATTTATAATGCCTCGTTGCCAGTGGCAGACCTGCTTCAGGCTCACCTCAGGTCTCTGCTGTTTCTGTCTGGGTCTGTATCCCAGCTCATTTTTACCTTTGTGTATACAGGGCTGCCTTTCACCCTAAAGGGATCTCAAAGCATTTTATGGACTACATGCGTGAGGATCACTTCACCTTACCACTGAACACAGCCACCTCTGGGGTAGAAACCCAGCAGATATTTGTGCACCAAAAATACCGTGCACAACAGTGTTTTAAAGAAGGGAAGTGAAGAATAACTTCTCCAATTAAAAATACTGGGAGACTCTCTTAAGCAGGTAAACTGCCAAGCTGATAAAGTGCTAGAGTTGAAATTTGGCCAGAATATCTGCACTGTTACAAGAAATGCTGTTGGATCACTAATGCCTACATGTGGTTAGGACTTCAGCTTTAGGTATAATCTTAAAACTGACCCCTCCAGCAGCATAACCCCTGTCCCCACACCATCCTCTAGCATCAAGCATACTGTTAACACTCATAAAAATTGATCCAGTAGAGACTTGAGTGAAGATCACTACTAGTGATTCTCCAACCTCACCTCCCACTTCACACTAGGTTTTCTTTGCAGGTCCCCAGTCCCACTACAGACTGATCCAAAGCCTATTGAAATGAATGGAAAGACTCCCATTAACTTTAACTGGCTTTGGATTCAACCCTTACTGTAATATGTGAGATCTGCCAGAAAGAAGATAGCAAAAATTGATTCAACTGCTGGTATCTCTCTTCCTAAATATGTCCTCAGAGTGTATTACAATTCCAGACAGTTTCTATTATAGGGTCAGCAGCAGGTAGCGAACCCTTTATTTAGGTTGCCTAATACCTTTCATTATAAAAGATTCTTGCAACCTTTTTATTTTTATTAGAATCTCTAACACCTCCCACAGTTTGAATCAGGCAAGGAGAAAGCCCTTGGGCTAGAGAAATGCCCTTTTTTTTTTGATTGATGAAATTCCATTCAAGTTTGGCAGTTAAAAATCACCCTTTCCTTTCTCTATTTGGTATTCTTCAGGATAACGTTGGAAGCACGACAAAATTAAAAAGTGAGCACCAACATTCTTTCTCTCACACACAATTGAACTGTGCCAGTGCCACCACCAGAGCAGCAGCATACACTTCACTGGGAAAGTATGGGGCTTCTAGAGCAATCATAGCAGCAGGGAGATTTTTTGGGGGGAAAACTGGATTCATCACTCTGACTTCTTCCTGGACCTGGAACGTGGGGCAGTATCTCCCCCAACTTCTAAAGTGTGTAGCGGGAGAGAAAGAAAGCATTGGGATGGGCCCCTCCAACTAATACCCTGACCTAACACATTACCCCAACAGCTCATTTTCCTCCCCACACACTTCTGGTGGCACCACATGGTGCAGAAGCCCCCAACTTCCCAGGAGGGGTAAAGAGAGAGGTGGGTTGAGATCTCTTTGAACACCACCAAGGACATGACCCTAGTAACCGAAAACCCTCCATCCATCTCCACCTCTGCCACCCTTCTCCCTGGGATAACAGCCTTCCTGTGCTATCAGGTAATATGGTTAGTCCTCAAGTGGTAGCAGTGTGTGCTGCTGTGCTTAAGGTTCAGTGTTCAAGCTATGGTGATGATGATGGTGGATTGAGTCCTTCCCCAGAGGCTGACAGAGGGACAGCTGCCTTGGGAAGAGAAGTGGCCAAGAGCCTGGAGTGATCAGTGGAGCTCCTTGTGCAAAGGAGCTGGGGCAGGACCCCAGAAGCACAACTTGCTAGGGGGACCTGGTAAAGCCCTGGGGAAGGGGCAGAAAAGTGTTGGGGAGCCTGGATACAAGGGTTAAGGGCTAAATTTTGTTTAACAATAATTATAATTAATAATAATCTCAGGAAAGGAGACCTTATGATTAAATTCAATATTGTATTTGAGTGTATTGAGTCAGGCCCTGAAGAAGAAGGGAATATAGGAATTGCCTTACTGGATCAGACCCATGGTCTATCTAGTCCAGTATTCCACTGCCAAGAAGGGCTAGCACCAGATGCTTCAGAGGAAAGTGTACAAAATCCTGAAGTAGACTGCTGTGGTATAATCTCATCCTAATAGTTAGAAATGGGTTTATACTCTGAAGCACATGGTGGCATATCCCTTCCTAAATTTCCTAGCATTAACTACTATAACTCTATTCTTGAAACCCTAAGCACAGCAATGCACCCATTCAGAGCGGGTATAGTGGCACTCTTACAGTACCCTTGTGTGTCATGCAATCTTCCATATGGCAGGCCGACTCCTCCACAATCTATCTGGGAGTCACATTCATCTCAGGAGATGCTAACAAGCAGCAGTTTGAGAACTCAGGTTGAGCATTTGTGCTTGAGTCCCCATACAGTGGGTGCAAAGAGGCATGAGGAAGTCTCCTTAGCTTTTCTCTTCCCACTCCTTACCGAGCACCTGAGCAAGGATCAGGTTCAATCTGGCACACTGAATTCTTGAGCCCGAGTTTCCATGATGGAAGAGTTTGTAATCCACAAATGGAAGATTTGCTGACTAGTTGTAAGAAAAGAAGGCTTTAGTCCCTTCACCTCAGTTTTAATGTTTAAACTAGAGAGGAGCCTATACTGCAGGACTTAGATATGGAGCTAAACTTGCCTAAAGTTTGGCAGGGTGAGATCTGGGGTTTTGGTTTGGCCTATGTTACAGACTGGACTCAGTTCTTACATTTGGATCAGGATTCAAATCTGCATTTCAGCAAAGGAAAGTGGGTGTTGAGCACTGTCTCCAGTTTAAATAGAAAGAAGATTGGTACTATTTTCCTCTTCAGCTATGTACTGGTAGTATTAATTAGCAGGACAAGTTTGGAGTGCTGCTAATAGACCTTCCATACAACAGCCTCTGCAGTAAAAACCCTCTATGCAAGCATCAGCAATTCTTGAAGACAGAATATTAGCATGAATACCTGAAGACTCTTTAGATTGCAGGCCTGGGATAGGTTGTCAGATATGAGTAAATTGGAATCAAATATGTCTAGCAGTCAGACTACCTAAAGATGGAATAATCAAAACCATCAAAGCCTGGTGCATAATGGTTTGAGACAAGTGGTCTGGCAAATATTGTTCTAATATCATCTTAACCGCAAGGGCTGCTCAGATGTGTTTCTCAAGGAGGTTGAAGTTAGCAAAGAGTACTTGTCATTAATCTTTTATAATGGCTTTTGGGAGCCACAGTTCATTTAAACATTTTACATTTTTATTACTTATGTATGTGGGGCAGCAATTAAAGCTGTCGTGGTCACATAATGAAGACTAATGAAAGCAAGAGTAGGGCAGGTTTTCATTTTCTGTCAACCTGAATATCCATCTCCTTCCACAACAATAATTTTTTTTTTTTGCTTGAAAGACAGCTCCCTTGAAGCATCAAACTAAACACCCTCACAACTGTACAAGATGAACTATGAAGACTGAGTAGCCCCTTTTTTTCGCTAGGAAGAATACCACCGCTTGGTGATCACACAAGCCCCCTAAAAGCCTCTGTCTTTCTCAATGCGAGCAAAGCCGGAGTGATATAACAGCATCCTGATGGTATGTATTCTTGGCCACTGTGAAGTAAGAGTTTTGGAGGAAAGACAGGGATTACTCATCCCACAATTAGTCATCCTGCAATGCATTTTTATACTTGAGAGAAATGCTATTCCGTTACCAAGTGCCCAATTTTCATGTGTTTTTGCTTTCTCACATTATAATTAAGGAAGGCTAGGAGAAGCAAAAAAGTTGACTGTTGCAGTTTTGGGGGCCCTGAAAAATGGGTCAAAGGGAACAAATACCATATCCACTCATGTGTGTCCATACATTTATTATACCCAATTAGCCTCAGTACCAGTTTCACATTTCATCTTTTCCTCTACTTCATCATTGTACATCAGTTTCCTCTTCTGTCTATTGGAGACTCATGAATATGGGCTTGTTTATGCAGGGATTTATTCTGAAATAGCTGTTCCTGATTAGCTCCATGTGTGGACATTCTTATTCAGGAATAAGAGCATTCACATCTTTACTGTAAATCAGGCATAATCAGGAAGACCTGAAGAGCTCTGTGGAGCTCGAAAACTTCTCTCTCTCTCTCCAACAGAATCTGGTCCAATAAAAGATATTACTTTACCCACCCTTGTCTCTTTAATCAGGAATAGGCAATCTGCTTTAAAATCACGCCCTACCTTATTCTGGATTAATTTTCATGTGTCGACAATACACAAACCTAATACACAACCCTTGCAAAGTGCCTGTGTGTGTCACTGCTTCTCTTTGGAAGGCCCTAAACTCCTCTCTTCTGTTGGCTGAAGTGTTTTTGTCATAGTGTGTATATATGAAGAATTAATTGCATTAAGCTGGTTTAACTCTCTAGTTCCAATGCACGGTGCTACATGGGGATATTCTAAGTTTAGGGGTGTCCTCCCTCAGCATGCCTCGCAACTGTACCATAAGCCAGTTAGGGTTTGGTAAACTTAACGAGGCAGTGCTTCTTGTCATTTAATAATAGACTCATCCCACACTGGCTCCTGATGGAATTGTTTCCTGTTCTCTGTGCCAGAGCAGAGCTCTCTCTGATGCGTGGGCCATAGAGGCAGGAGATCCTGAAGGGTTCTCCCATCCCCAAAGTGATACACTGATTTGTAGTCTAATAACAAAATACAGGGGTACCTGAACATTCTAATCATCTGAAATTTTGTATTAATGTCCCTTCACTGGAGCAGTTCTGAGTCGAGAAGGCAGTACAGATGTAGTAAGTGTTAATCATAAATATCAAGAGACAGAGTTTAATGGGACAAAGCCTCCATCCCTTACTCAAGCAACACTCCCGTTGAGTAAGAGCTGATTAAGGGCTTTAGTATTTTGCCCCAAATAGTTCAGCTAGCAGGGCCGGCTCCAGCTTTTATGCTGCCCCAAGCGGTGAAGGAAAAAAAGAAAAGAAGAGAAACCCAATTGAGCTGCCACCGAAGTGCCGCCGAAGAGGAAGAGAGGGAGTGAAGGACCCGCCGCCGAATTGTCACCACAGACCCGGACGTGCCACCCCCACAACGGGTGGACTGCCACCCCGTTCTCTTGGCCGCCCCAGGCACCTGCTTCCTTCGCTGGTGCCTGGAACTGGCCCTGCAGCTAGTACAACTTGACATTCTTCATTGATCTGTATATGGCAACTCCATTATTGCTTTGGCCATTTGACTTTTGGTTTTAGTATATTTAGGTCAAGCCCAAGGCATATGTCATTTGAATACTGCTGCATAAAGCCCCACCCTGTCTGGCCTCCTTCCCAACTTTCACCTTTTTAACCTCCCCAATCTCTGGCCCACCAATATCCCCTCCTTAAAGGGTGAACTTGGGAACCACCCTTCTCTGCCCCATCTCTTCTCCCCCTCCATGACAGAACCTTCCTGATATTCTACTCCTCATTGATGCTGAGTTGCCAAATTGCCCTCTTCTAAATCTATTTCATGACCACAGAAATCTGCCTGAAAATTAGCATAAGATCATTTATAGCTTTCCCTACCCTGATATATTAAAGTTAACATCTTCCTGTTAGAGATACTTTTTGTGTCTCTAACACACCAAAACAAGATCTGAATATAAGAAATGAAATTTAGAGCAAATCATGGGCCAAATTGACTTTACTTAAAACAGTATTAAAACAGATATGAGAGTGTATTTCATTTGGAAAAACAGCAGCTGTGTCTGTGCAGTAACTAGTACACTTCTCCAAAGGGTGTCCCCCACCCCAACACACAGCCAAATTTAGCCAAATATAGCTTGAAGTATGAAGGTGAAACTCCCATGAAAATTTCTGGGCCAAATTTTGTAATCATGTAAGTTGATTTGAAATCTGGTGTAAGTAGCAAAGCAGTGTAAACTGCATCAGGTGTCGAAAATGAGTGTAACCTACATGCTGGTGAATGTGGGGAACACATTTGTAGCAGGAAAGCAGCTAAACTAAAGCTATCACCAGCTGCTCTAACTCACACTACATCACTCCTTGGGATCAATTTGGCCCCCTGATGCAAGCAGATGACAAGCACTGTATTCCCTTGCCACAGAATACCAAATCAGTGTAAGTTATGCCGGTCACCATTAAAATGTCAACATCTAAGTATAGGAAATAATTTCTGTCTCTCGGCTGTCTCTGTGCAGCAGCTGTAAGTACGTGGTACTTTCAATTGCAACCACTGTACTGCACATGTGTTTAGAGCCAAATTGGTGCAAATTACCTTGCTCTTGTGCTTTTACAACCATTTTTTTGGCTCTTCTAGAGTCCTGTTTGTATCTTTGGAGAAACTGGCCCATTATCTAAGGCCTTGTGGATATTCATATTTAAAAGTGGTTTAAAAACCAACTTAGTAAACTGGAGCAAGCCCCTCTGCCCACCGTGGGCACTCTGAATTGGATTTAAACCATACACTTTAACTTAGTAAGGAATCCAGTACTGGTGAAAGGTGCACTGGAAGCTAAATTCTGCATAGCCACGGAACAACTGCATCTCAGGCAGTGGCACTGCAAGATTCCTCATGGTGCCTCCTTCATCAGCAGAGCGGCTTTTTGTGAGTGTGGAGGGGGTGTTTTGTTTTTTATTCTTTACTAGTCTAAGGCTCTGATCTGGCAAAGAGCTTTGTGCAAGCTGACCCTGCATCTATGCAGAGCCCAAATGAAGACAATGAGGCTCTGGGGAGGTGCCGTGATCAGCCCACATGGAGCTCATCATCAGATCAGTGCACAAGCCAAGATGGTAATACAGATATAGGGTCACCCTTTGCTCTCCATGACAACAGTATAAATCCAGAGTAACACCTCTGAAGTTAATGCAGTTATCTGGTATTTACACCAGTGTAACTGAGGGTATGTCTATGCTGCAACTGAGAGCAAGCTTCCTAGCCTGGGTAGACAGACTTGTGTAGGAGAGCACCTGCTAGCACGCTAAAAATAGCGGTGTGGATGTTGCAGCTCCGGTGGATGTTGGAGACCACCCGAGCTTGGACCTATCCCATCCTGACAGGCCGAGGTTGGATGGCTAACCTGAGCCTCTGCCGGTGCTGCTACATCCACAGAGCTATCCTTAGTGTGCCATTGCAAGCCCCGTTAGCACACGTCTGTCTACCCAGGCTGGGAAGCTCACTCCCACCTGCCTTGTAGACGTATCTTGAGAGCAGAATCTACCCAAAAGATTTTTTTTTTTAATATATGACTATCTCAAGAGTAGCAAAGAGGCCTGTGGCACCTTATAGACTAAAAGAAGTATTGGAGCATGAGCAGGGCCGGCTCCAGGGTTTTGCTGTCTCAAGCAGCGCGTGCGCGCAAAAAATAAAAAAAAAAAAGCCGCGATCGCGATCTGCGGCAATTCAGCGGGAGGTCCTTCGCTCCAACTGGGAGTGAGGGACCCTCCACCGAATTGCCGCCGAATACCTGGACCTGCCGCCCCTCTCCGGAGTGGCAGCCCCAAGCACCTGCTTGCTAAGCTGGTGCCTGGAGCCGGCCCTGAGCATGAGCTTTCATGGGTGAATACCCACTTCATCAGATCATGTGGATTCACCCACAAAAGCTCATGCTCCAATACGTCTGTTAGTCTATAAGGTGCCACAGGACTCTTTGCTGCTTTTACAGATCCAGACTAACACGGCTACCCCTCTGATACTTATCTCAAGAGTGTTCCTTTAATCTACTCTGCTAGATTTCAATCTTTTCATAGAGTGTAAGGGGTGGTGTTTCATTTCACTTTGCCTCTGCTGCTGTTGTATGTCTCTAGTGCCAAGGGTGAGGACTCAGGCTTTGGTTTTCTCTTTCTGAGCTCAGATTTTCTTTCCCCGTATTTATTCAGCATGGTATATACAGCACACCTGTGCTACTAAATCTGCATACATCTGAGGCTCCATGTTGTGCTCCGGCTGTAACGGCTCCATGTTGTGCTCCGGCTGTAACAGAGTCAGAAAATGAGGCACATCCTTGGGTAAGCTGCAGTCCATTCACAAAAGGGCAGAGAAAAGTAAGGAGGACGCTGTCGGTGAAAATCCAAAACTGCACTTCTGCCTTTCTCCCTAGGGTTCTGTGAGACCAGTGGCACAAACAAAGCCACCTCCCCGAGCCTTGGACTCCTTACTAAAGGAAAGAAAGGAGATCACTACAAGCCCCAGGTATTTTGTTAGCTGGAAGCCTGGTGAATTTTCTTCTGATGCCAGCAACACCTTCAGTTGGCAAGCGCACTTGGCAAGCTGCAGTCACTGACACATATGTTCTCTGTGGCATGTGAGATTCACCAATATGAAATGTGTTCCCATCATGGTACTCCAGGCAGCTAATTGTGGCACATTTGGCCATTCAGAGTGAGAGAATGAAATTGCCAAATAAAAGGGATCAAGTGAAAACCAGTGGCCTATCGGTAAAATCAAACAATGTGGACATCATTTCAATAGGTTAAGTATGGGGTTCGTATAATGCTTAGTTTTATTTTTTCATAATCTCACTATAGCTGCAAAGAATGTCTGTGTGAAAAGGGACATTTTGAGAACAGAATAATAGGACACTGCCACCTAGTAAGGAGCAATTAATCTAAGCTAAGGCCTCAGTTGTGCCATTTAGGTTGGTGTGACTCCAGCCTTGCTCAGGGAGAGGACAAGGAGGTCTTCTGCTTTAGGGAATCAAAATGCTTCCCTAAGTGAGCAAAGGCAGTGAGCTCTCCACTACACCCCTTCATGGGGAGCACCTTACTACCCCCTGTGGCCCACCAGCCCAGCCAGCTGGTGTGTAGGGGTGGAATATGGACCTACCTTTTGGGGTGCCACATGCTTTGAACCCAGGGAATACAATTCTGCTCAGTCTTTATATGAATGATGAAAGCAGAAGGGGAGTGTCATTGTGCCCTCTGCCACCCTTGTGCATCTACAGAAGGGACAGCCAGAGCCTTGCCCTAAGTTCTTACACTGCACTCATCACTATGCTGTCTGAAGAGGACTTGTTTCCTTTCTATCTGTCAAGACATGCTAACATTCACAAGGCCAATGGCACACTCTTTTTTAAAAAGGAAAGATTAGAATATTTAGCATTTCCACAAGGATTTACATCTTCAGACATTAAGTAATTAACCCTTATACTACCCGTTGAGGTAGGCACAGAGAGGCTACATTATTTGTCCAAAACCCCACAAATCAATGGCAAAGTAGGGTGAGCATTCAGGAGTGTCTGAGTTTTTGCCCAATGCTCACTGGATGTCACAACCTTCTTAATGTGATCTAATCCTAGCATATAAAACTGAGTATGGTACTTGTTTTTCTCAGTGCATCAAATGGCTCATAAAGGGTAATAGAAACCAGGCATGTGAATCTGATGCTTTGTCCTTTGCAAGGAGTTATGCTACGTGGCTCTGTGCTATATTAAACAGGCTGTGTGGCAGCAGTATATCCAAAATGCAAAGTCTGAATTGTGAAAGTAGAATGAATTATATTGTAAAAATAAGAATGGATTAAAGAAATGTTGTATGTACCTTTAAGCAGAAATACGAAATGTTGAAATACAGGTGCCAGGAAAAGAAACATTAGGCATAAACAATGGTGCTAATGGCGAAACATTAACAGAAGATGGGTAATAGTTAGTATATGCATGCCTAGCCCAGGTAAACTTATCTGATTCTGCTTCCTTTGTTATCTTGTTAAGTTCTCACCCTTTTATCTGTATAAAAAAGATAGTTTGTGTCTTGCATGGGGCTCACATTATCTGGGTGCTATTAGTAGAGCGCTGTGCTAATAAAACAGAGTGGTCTGACAAACTGTGAGTCCTGAGTCTAACTTTGACAATTTGGAGGTTCCACCGAGATGGCAACCGTCTTCACTGGGGCTGTGTGATTCCTGACTGTTTTTGTACGATGACCGTGGCAGCCGGCACCTGGGCATTTGGCCCGAGCGGTCCTCCACCAGAACGGAAAGGTGCACGACCACAGTGAAGTCTACGCCATTGAACCTGTTGGTTCCCACTCTGTTCTGGTAGGGATCCCGGGATCTGACATCAGGAATCTGGTCAGGTAATTATTTCTGTGTTTTGTCCGGACTGAGGACTGTCCTGTCTCTGTGTCTATCTGTCTTCCTGTGGAGTGTTTGAGTCTGGGTGCCATCTCTGTCCGGGGATCGGCCGACCAAGGGGTTCCTGTCCCTGCGGTCTGAGTGAGTGGAATCTGCACAATTGCAGCCGCACCACACTTTGGGTAAAACCCCTGGTGTGAAAGCAAGGGCAATTGAGGCAGTAGCCTGTGGGCTCCTTTTGTGTGTTGCTCTGACGAACCCGAATTTCCTTCTTGTGCGATTGGTGTGTGAAGTCCTCCTGTATGGGTAACCAGACGTCTAAGTCAGGACAGTTCCCTAAACGAACGCTGGCTCATTTTATATATTTAGGATGGGTCCAGACTCCTGTAAGAAGGGTCCGGACTCCTGTAAATTTCTGGAAAAATGGTCTAGGCTAACTCAGGGGGATCCCAAAACTCAGTGGCCACTGTTAATATCTTGGAACAAAGACCGAGTGGACGTCTTAAAGGACAAACTCGGCCAACCTAAAACTAAATTGGCTAAAGAAGAGATTAATTGTTTCATTCAGTGGTGGGAAGAGGCAAATCGTAGCTAGACAAAATCAAAACTCGCCTCTCTCAAATATTCAAATAATAAGTTAAAAGCTTTATTAAAAGCCTCCTCTCCCACTACCAGACCGAGCGCTCCCCTTTACCCCGTTCTCAAAAACCCACCCCGGATCGATCCAACCCCCTTAATTCTCCTATCTCATTGTAAAAAGGACAAAAAGCCCCTTGTTCTGTTCCCCTTTGTTGTCTGCCTCAAAAACTGATTCTTTAGTGTTCCACTAACAATTCAGCAAGGGGAGGGGCTCCTCAACTAGCCCTCACCCTTCCTGGTCCCTTTCCTTGAACATTTATTTCAAAATTGTGAAGTGACCACAATATCACTCAAACAGTTCATTCAAAAAAAAAAAAAAAAAAAAAAAAAAAAAAAAAGAAGGATCGGGCCCAGAAAAGCAGGCAAGCAACAGATAAAGAAACTGAAAAACAGGTTGGAAGCCCTAAGGGCATAGTGTAAGGAGTAAGAAAAGCAGTAAGTGCAGGCATGAACCCCTGGAACAATACTTAAAATGGTGAAATCTGAGGGGATAAAGGTGTTATTTTGGGAGAAAAACAAGTGATTTAAGGAAAGAGAGTGAAAAGTTAACTCTACAAAGGCTGGAGAGAATTAAGCAGTTAAATTTTGTGAAAATGTGTATGTATCTATTTGTGAAAATATGTAAAGTTCTAAGAAGCTAAACCAGCACATCTGGTTTGTAAAACTCCTGTTTTGTAGGTGTAAGATAAATTAGTTTTGTTTTTGTTTTTAATGCCACTAAAAAAATTCATTTGACTCTTAATTCAAAGTTGCAAAACTGACAGACCTTTTTGCAAGACACAGGTAATTAGTGATGTTTGGCTTTGGGATTTAGCATTTAACCCTTAAGGGGTAACTTGATTCTTTATAAAATTTAAAATGTTTTTTTAAATAAAAACCAAGTCATGGCTGCAATAGGGCAGTCAAAATCAGGAGAATAGGGAGAGATTCTGGAGTCTTTTTGTTTGTTTGGTTTTGTTTTGTTTTTTTGGTAACAATAGCAGATAAGAGCTGTAGTGAAAGAAAAAAAAATAATTTTTTAACAGTGCCCCTCTGAAGCAACAGCAGAGGTGAGGTGCACAAAACAAAAAGAAGCAATGTTAAAAACACTGAGCCTTAAAATGGCTCTGTGTAATCAGACTGTCACTTTTGATAAGGGTACATGAAAACTCTGTAAGAAAAAAGAAACAGTTACATCGTATGTAAAAATTCATATGGCTAATGTTTAAAAAAAAAAAAAAAGTTGTACTATAGAAGAAATGTGCTTTTTCCCTAGGACATGTGCAGTGTATATTGTAAAAAGGGGTAAAAAAAAATACAAATGAAATATGCTACTGAATTAAAATCCTATTAGGGCTCCAAAAAGAGCCGCAAAAGTGGAAAGAAATCAAAACTCTGGTGGAAGTTGATTGTGTCCCTTTTAAGACAGAGTCTCTGAGCTCTGCTGATGGCTTTGAATCCAAAAGCCAAGCCTGTGTTGATGCAAATTACCTAACTGATAAAGGAAGGTGAAAACTGCCAGCACAAAATAAATTGCCTAAATAAAAGACATGGTATAACAAGATCCCTTTAAGAGATCTGATGCTAAATGTTATTGTTAATATTAAACATTGAAATAAATTTAATGTTAGTAAGTACCCCTGTAACAAGGTATAGTGTGTATGATTTTTGGAAAAATCCTTGAAGGTAATATGGTAATGATGCTTCTCAGCTATTACCTGTGAATAAACTTAAAACACACACACAGGAAAATATGGGGGTAATTCCTCTGTTTTGCCTGCAATCAGCAAGGGTATTTGTAAAAGAAAGGGAATCTTTTAAGCAACAATCAATGCCACCCTGAAAGAGGTAGAAAAATGTTATTTTTGTCTTTCAGAAAATCAGAAAAAGCTAATACCAGCTACAGAACAACCTATTAAAAAAACAAAAGTTTAAAAAAAAACATACTGCAATAGCTATGGAATGTACTAAAATGCAGATATTTAGAACATAAGATGTTTTGGGTAATATCAGAGAATATTAAGGTTTTAATACATCTGTTAAAGCAAAGAAAAAGATAATTGTTTAATACCTATCAATATAACTGGATGCAGTATGACTCCAGTACGGTAACACAAAATTTGTTAAGTGAAGAAATTGTTGTTAAAATTGCACACCCCAACAGGCTCTGGAAGCAAAGATATGGAAAGCTAGCCCACTCCACAGATTGCGCCTGGGATCCTTCTGGCTACCTCAGACCTCAAGCCAGTGGGCTGGGAGGAAGGGAAACTATTGGACACTAGAGGTTGTACCAAGTGGACTCCTCAAAAGTGGGTATGCTTATCCATGCCTGTTGCTCCAAAGCCCTGTAGTAAAGACATCTCACTAGGATCCTGTATGTGGGATAAAATTAATAATTAGACCAAAGTATTGTATAACGGGCAATGTGTGTGTTAATTCTTGGAAAGAAGTGTTTTAAAAGGATAGAAGTTTTAGCAACCCATCAGTAGACAAATGTACATGTAATGTAAGTACTCTGTTTACCAATAATCACATTTACTATTTGCCACAACCAAAAAGTCTCAGCTTACTGTAAGCACTGATTTAGCTGAGTTCTCTATCAGTCTTGGCATTGAATGGCAAACAGTTACCAATTATCTGTTTAAAAAGGTAACATAGTTCCTAAAAACAAACAAACAAAACACTGTGGGAAACAGAACCATTCATATTATCTGGATGGTCTCCCACAACTACTGGCATACTAATGTTACTACCCCTAATTGTTTTTGGTTTTAAATTGTATGTGTTTAATTGAAATGTTTAAAATATGCTGGTGGATAAAACAAATGTATGCAAAGCTAGAGCCACAGGCCCAAATCACCTCCCAGTATTTTACTACATAATAGTGACACTGGCGATTGATAATCTTAGTGTCAAAAGGGGGATATGTAGAAGCTGGACTTTATAATGTATAATTTGATTTCATCCTGCCAGCCACCCTTTTTGAATAGCAGAAAGAAATGACCCTCTGGAACTGTAAGATTCTGTTTTCCCATATGCATTACAAATTGGGCCCTCTCTAACTCTTTGTTTTAAGATTTAGGTAGTAAGAGACAGGATTCTCTATTGTGTCTATGTTAAGTAAATTAAAGAAACATTGAAGGCCTGGGTCTCAGTGTAAATTGTCTTGGTTATTAATTGTAAAACTTAGCAAGGTTTAATTTGCTATGCCTTTTTGCTCGATATAAAATACTACTGTTTGTATTCTCAATCTGTTTGTGTGAATGAGGAATGAATGCATCAGGAAAAGATAAGGTGTGAAGGCCATTGTTATAGCCAGAGTCAAGGAAAGAAGCAAAAAGACTTAAAGAGTATCAAAGAATCATCAGGCACTGCTTACTACCCAGACGGCTGTTAAACTGTCTGGAATCCGCAGCATGAATACATGCTTTGCCATGTAAGAATGCACCACCCCCAGCGAACCAATCATCACCTCAGGACCATGCAGAGTCAATTTTGACTCCAGAAGATGACGTAGAGGAACAGCCTGCAATACCTTACAATCTATGTTCTCGTAAGGGTTGCCAGAAGCAGACGACTACCTAAAGCAAGGCCCAAGAAAAAGCAGTAGTGAGCCTAGCGCCTGCTGCCTGGTGGACATAAAACTGTGACTACAGTTCCCTCAGTTGAGGTTGTCAGAACCAGAAGGGCCCTGCCTCCAACATGCACCTCTGGTGGTGCCTGTTCCTCGGCTGTTGGTGTCTGAAGGTCTGGGGAGTCCACAATGACAATTCTTTTATCCAGCAGCAAGTGTGGATAGCTCAGACCCTTAATATTTCTAAATGCTGGGTCTGCAGCCACATCCCAGCCCACTCTCAAACTGATGTTCCTGTCCTGGCTATCCCACTCAATTCCCCAGACCTCACTGGAGGACCTTGTCCGTTTAACACAATATGGAACAGTAATGACACCTGGGAAGAGACTATTGGCAGTTCCTTTAACCCACTTGGGGAGTAATACACCAGGCAAAAAGGCTCCTGAGGTTAAAAGAAGTAGTTAAAATAATGGCAAATAAAACTGAAGAAAGTTTAAGAGCCCTGGCCAAAGAAACAGGGGCGATCCGACAGGTGGTCCTCCAAAACCGTCAGGCATTGTACATAGTGCTGGCGGCCAAAGGAGGGACCTGTGCTCTCATTGGAAAACAATGTTGTGTGTTTATACCTGACGATACCAATGAGGTAATAGATCACGCTAGCCACTTAGAACAAATTGCATATCTTCCCCATGAAGAGCCAAGTTCTTTATGGAAGTGGCTAAGTATTCTCTGGCATAGGAAACTGGTTGTTTCAGGGAGCCCTGACTATCCTGTTTGGAATCCTAATAATTTTTGTATGTTTTCAGTTAGTCTCCTGTTGTACCCAAAATTGTGTAAGGCATGCCACTCAGGTGACTGCCCCAGAACAGAGTGCTAATATGATGATTTTGAATATTGCTGATGAACAAAGAGATAAAGAACGGTTAATATGTGGAACCCAGTAAAATTTTGGTCATGGCGTGAGCTTGACCAAAAGGAGGGATTGTGAAAGTAGAATGAATTATATTGTAAAAATAAGAATGGATTAAAGAAATGTTGTATGTACCTTTAAGCAGAAATACGAAATGTTGAAATACAGGTGCCAGGAAAAGAAACATTAGGCATAAACAATGGTGCTAATGGCGAAACATTAACAGAAGATGGGTAATAGTTAGTATATGCATGCCTAGCCCAGGTAAACTTATCTGATTCTGCTTCCTTTGTTATCTTGTTAAGTTCTCACCCTTTTATCTGTATAAATAAGATAGTTTGTGTCTTGCATGGGGCTCACATTATCTGGGTGTTATTAGCAGAGCGCTGTGCTAATAAAACAGAGTGGTCTGACAAACTGTGAGTCCTGAGTCTAACTTTGACAGAATCCATCTATGAACAGAGCCTGGATGTGCAACCTGAAAACACAATCCCTCCTGAACTAAGTGTGACAGAAACCCTGCTGTCACACCCCCTCTTGACTGTGAAGACTGAGGGCATAACTCACCATTACCTTGCACCATGTGTAGTCATTTGACACTTGCTTTGCACTAGTGTAAATAACTGCACACAAGCTGCAAGGCAATAGAGTTTGGGATCCTCAGTCTGCGTTGTTGTTACATCAGCAGTCTCTGGAGGCTGGAGTTTTCACAGGAAGAAATAGATAACTCCACAATGAAGCAGCCCTCAGTGTGTCTCGATCGTATCTGGCACTGGCTGTGCCTGGCATCGCCTGCCCATTTACCTTATACAGTAGCTATCCAAAAAATATGGACAAAAGGAGTCATCGCAGTTCCGTCCTACCAGGAAACAAGATAACTCTGCAGATATTTTAAACTTGGTTTGGTAATTGTCTGGAAAGTGGTAGGAAATGCTCCAAAAAAAGAACTAGAAAAATAAACTCCAGACCACACTTATATCACTGATACAGTGTCGAGAGCTGTAATTCAGGCAACACACACAAAAAGAGGAGAGAGAGTAGTCCTAGCCCTTCGAGCAGCATTTATTTCTCATTTGTATTCCTCATGCTTCCCCCACATCACCCTCCGTCCCTTCTTCACAGGCACCCAAGGCAAATAGGCCTGTGACCCAGAATGCGCAGTGCACAATATCCCAAGAGGCAACAACACTCTCAAATCTCTACTGGTGCTGCTTTTTCCAGTTTATGGAGAAACTGTTCTGCAAAGCACTCTCCCCCACATTTTGATTGTTTCCACACACACCCCCAACACCCATCCCAGGCCAAGCTGCTGGGGTGACTGCTGAAGGAGATTCAGTAACTTGCTGCAATCACATATACATTTCCGGACTTAACCAAAAGGGGCTGGAAAATGAGCCATAGCCTCCCAAGTGGAGCAGAATCCACAACTGGTTCCTTAGCCAGTTGAGTCACCCCACTAGCTAATTTTTGTTTAAATAAAATTTAGCTAAATCAGGCAATTTGAACTGCCCTCCCAGGCCTACTTGGCAGCCTCTCAGGAAGCCTGATCTATGCCAGTCTGCTGGGTTTTTTCTCTCTCTCCCCCTCTCAGCAAGAGCTACTGTAGCAGAAAGAAGGTAAAGCACACACAAGGAGAGCTCCAGTGTTAGATATCTGTCACGTAAATCTTTGAGCCCCCAATTTGGCTTTTTATCAATTATTAGCCAGCTGCTAAATGGAGTTCAGTGTGTGTGTGTGTGTGTGTGTTTCAAATCCTGTGAGATAAAAAAGTCCTCTCTATATATACTTTTAATGCTTTATATACTGCACCGTTCCTTTTTTGTTTGTGTGTCTAGCTCTCTTGAGTGATGGTAACTTATTTCAAACGAAAGACTTGGAAGGAGGAACCGGGAGTGTCTGCCAACTGTTCTGTACCAAAATAAAACCAAACACCCCCTCTCCTAGAAACGGTTATGGTCTCTCCAGGTTAGTCATGACTGGATACACCCACACCCATCCCTCCCTCAGAGCAGTGGCTACTTTTAATAGTGTGCTCACCTACTTTATTTTTGGTTTAAAATTCTGAAGATTAAAAGAAAGACCCTCCCTGAAGAACATGGAAGATCTGTAGCCAGTGCACACTTGGGAGCTGACTTTCCTGTCACTTTTGGGTAAGTTAGGAGTACTTACTCTCCTTTCACGCTGCTGAAGCTGAGGATGAAGATGGTGGCAGGGAGAGTAGAATTAGGCCCTCAGAGTATGTCTGTGCTATAGCTGGGAGCATGCCTCCCAGCCTGGGGAGACAGAAGTATACTAGCTCGGCTGAGCTGGCACACCGAAAAAAGCAGCGTGGACAGTGAGGCACTGGGGGGACTCGGGCTAGCCGCCAAAGCTTGAACCCAAGGGGCTGGATGGGCTTGGACTCAGCTTGTTTAGCGCAAGCTTCTGCAGGTGCCACAATGTCCAGTGCTAGTTTTGGCACACTAGCCTGGCTTGAGCTAGCATGAGTCTGTCTACCCGGGCTGGGAGGTGTGCTCCCAGCTGCAGTGCAGACGTACTAGCAGGGTAAAATCGTAGCCAGTGTGACTGAAGTCAGCTGAGTAAACTGAGATGCACTACAGGTGAATTAGTTTGCTGGGAGGGAGAGGGGTGTGTGTGCACGTGTGTGTGTAAAAGATGGTCAGTGAAGATTTGCAGCTTTTTTCCTCCAAGTCGCTCAGAGAAAATAGACAAATATTGTCTTCACACTGATGTGGAGTGCAGGAAACCTGCGTGAAGATGAAAATCTGATCTAATGTAAACTAGTCTCTGTGTAGTCAGCTGGAGTAGTGTGGAAAGGATGCTTTTAGCCATTGCCTCGGCAGATGCCCAGCCTAGCTAGGAGACTATGAGCTTTACAGAAACTAACAAATGACAATCTGCTTTTCCTACATTATCCCTACTATCATACTCCCCTGACCTCCAAACTTTCAACACCCAGGCAGCAAGAAAGTCTCCATTAAAACAATCTTAATTTCTTAATACAAATGTCTGTTAAGGAGCACTGGCCTCTACTGTTCACCCAGACGCTGCACAACTCATGCTGGGGATGGCTCAAACCAGAAGCAAAGACAGGGGTGCAGGTCGCTGAGCGGGTCCTGCTAGAGCAGTTTCTCCAGATCCTGCCCCTTGGGGGAAGAGAGTGAGTGTTGCAACATCACCCTGACACCATGATGGAGAACTACCTAGCTGGCAAGTCTCCCATGATGAGGCCCCCTTCAGGGTCGGCTGGAACCAAGAGCCCTATGCCTCTAAAGGACCATGTCCTTCGGTTTGCATGAGGCCCCAGACACATTTCAGCAGCTGATGGACTGAATTCTCTGTCCCCATAGCAGATATGCAGCTGTGTACCTAGATGATGTGGTGATTTATAGTCGCGATTGGCAGCACCATTTGAAACATGTCCTGCAGTCCCTCACGGAGGCTGGCCTGACGGCAAACCCCACCAAATGTGACCTTGGGAAGACTGAGACCACGTACCTCAGGTACACATTGGGAAAGGGCATAATCTGACCCTTGATTAGCAAAGTCCAGGCCCTCCAGCTGTGGATCCAGTGGACCAGAGCCTGGGAGGAGGCATTTCAAACTTTGAAGGCCTGGCTCTTACAGGAACCCATCTTGTACAGCCCTGACTTCGCCAAGGTGTTTTTGTTACAAACAGACGCCTCAAACGTGGGCCTAGGAGCAGTTCTATCACAGGTGGTAGGGGGCAACAAACACCCATCCTGTATATTAGCAGGAAGCTGTTCCCGCGAGAGAAGACCTATTCTGTAATCGAGAAAGAAGCCGTGGCGGTAAAGTGGGCCATGGACTCGCTCCGTTATTATTTTCTGGGCATGCACTTCACCCTAGTTACCGACCATGCCCCCCTCCAGTGGCTCCATGCCATGAAGGACACAAATCCCCAAATCATGAGATGGTACCTTTCCCTCCAGCCCTTCTCCTTTCACATCCAGCATCGGGCCGAGAGAGCCCATCTGAAAGCAGACTTCTTTTCACAGGATGGTGGAGAACAGTTGGAGGGGGGGCAGACCCCAAATAGAGTCATTGGGAGGAGGAATGTGTGAAGGAGCAGAGAGACAGCAGCTGGGCACAGCAGGAGTTAAAGAACACCTGTGCGTTCAGCTAGTCCTGCCCCATTATACTTGCAGCCAGTGCCGGGCCTGGAGGAGGGAGAAAAGAAGGGAGCCTGGCTCAGTCAAGGGCTGGCTAGCAAAGAGGCAGGAGCTCTCTGTATGCCTGCCAGACCAGCAACCGGCCTGCCAATGCAGCTACTGGAGGCAAGTAAATCTTTGCTGCCCAAGGGGAACCTACAGAGAAATCCCAACTGCGGGACAAATGGACGAGCAGGGCCATGCCCCAAACTAAGAGGATTTGCATGGGAGCAGGTTAGGAAAACAGGCCCTGAACACCCCCTTCATGGCTGGGAGAAAGATCCATCTCCCCTGTTTAAGAGATTGAGCAACACAGGACCCTGGGCCACTATCTGAGGCAGAAGGAGGGGTCCCCCTACCTTCCTCCTAGCCAACAATCTAGCCACTAGGCTGCCCAGACACTGAGGGCCCTATCACAACATCATATATAATTTGGGGGTCTATATTCAAAATCATCTATAGAAATGACAGGTACCTTAATCACTTTCACTACAGCCATATATATGTTGGGGATCAGCAAAGAGAACATCAATGGGTGTAAAATGTGTTAACTACACATTTAAAGGACACCAGGAAAGCTTATCATAAATTTGTGACTATCTAATACAAAAGCCAGGTGTGACACTCAGAAACCTGAACTAATTATCTTAAGCTTGTTGAACTTGCTTACTGTATAAAAGGACAATACAACAAAAGTTACTCAGCATGGTGCACTTACTCAGACCACCTCAATTTTGAGGACTTGATTATAGCAATTTTTATTCCATAGAAACTGGTTTGTCCAGCATCCAATTATATATGTGGAGGGTGAATATAAAAAAGCTCCAAGCTGGGACAAGCACTCCGGGTGTACTATAGACTAAATGTTCAACCTTCCTCTAGATATGAAAGAATAACATGGAACCTTGCATGTAATGGGTTACCTGTTCCATAGCTATTAACCTTTCCTATTTTCATGAAAATTCCATGCATGTTTCATAGACTTTAAATGTATAAAATTACATTTTATTTTTATTTTCTTCCCTGACACATTTTAGTTGGTTTGTATGGTGATGGTGGTAATAAGTATTACGCCAAATAATACCAGGGATATAACCACCTTGGTGGTGACAACAGATGTGGATAGCACTTCAGGCTATTTAGAAAATAAAGACCAAAGTAAGTGAGGTCAGAAGCAAGTCAGTGGTCCCTGAGAAAGGTCAGCTGTGGGTCTTGGAAGGATGTCCGGCATAGCTTTTCTCTGGATACAGACAGTTATCAGGGTCCCGGGCTTAACAAGGGAAGTTCATTATCTAGAAACATCTGCCCGGTACTGATGGGATCAGAGGGAGGATGAACCAGTGGTTATGGCACTAGCCTGGGACTTGGAAGACCCAAATTCAATTCCCTATGTTGTCACCTGTGTGACCTTGGGCAAGTCACTTCGTTTCTCTGTGCCTCAGTTTTCCAATGTATGAAAAAAAACCCTAACAAATAAAAAATAATAAAAGAAAGAAAGAAGAATAGAACTTTCCTGCCTCTCAGGGGCATCATGTGGTTGAATACATTAAAGAATATTAGGTCCTCTGACACTATGGTAATGAGGCCTTAGGTGTAAGTACCTAAGATAGATATCTAAGTAGTTAGGGAGCAGTACCACATGTCAAGTTAGTCACCATGTTGTTCTTCACTGGAATAAACTCTACCTGAAAATTAAAGATGTCCATAGCTGCTAAATGGACATCCAGGGTGAATAACCAGGAAGCTAGCACCCACGGATGTCACAGTGAAGGTGAAAATCAGCAAGGGAATGTACGTGTAACGCACAGGGAAGGATAGGGCACCTCACTGGAAGCTAACTAATGATAACACCACCGTGGTAAATTCCCTTGTTGAAGATGGAGTTCTTTGCCCTGGTATCCAGCAGTTACTGAATCTGCCTTCCAGTGAGTAAAAGATGCTGTCTTTTGAAGATGTCCTTCACCTACATTGATTGCTGTGAGTTTTCAGGGTGCAGCAGAGACCCTGTTAATGGCAATTGGAAACCAGCCTCTCCTTCAGGATTACAGTGTTCTGAAAAGCCTTTATGAAGTGGGTAGCAATAGCCCCTTTTGGCTTCAGAAGCAGTTAGCCAAGTGATTGGGAATGGCCACAAGAATTAATATAGAGGCCACAAGCTGGGCAACCACTGTATTTGCACCATGGCCGTTTTAATTGCAGTTTGAACAGAATGGTGCTGAGCTAATTATAGGTATTTATGTACTTACGGAATTACTGAGCTGAGTGATAAGATTAATACAGGAGACCACACTGGTTGGGAGGGGTGGCAGCAAATTAAACTGCCCTCATTATAGGGGGGTAGAAGTTGTTAAGAGCTGATGGACAGATAAGGCGGAGGAAGCCATGTGCAGTGCACACCACCCCGTTTTATTGGTCCTTCGAAGACCAGGAACTATGGTACAAATTCTTGATTGCCTTCTACTGGCACCTTATCTAATAATTATCTATTTACACATATACAGAGCACTCCTAACTGAAACCATCAGCCTGGGAGTCTAGGCTGCTTGCTCGATTGTGACAATATTTGCTTCCAGAGGAGATTTCCCTTCAGTTCTGAACACTGGAGTTGCAAGATCTTCCTCATGCATTTCCCTAAAAGTACACAGTAAACAGATTTCTTTAGCACTGTGATGTAATGTAGAATGTATTTTCACAAGGTCTCTGTTTCACAAAGAACCAGCCTTGCACTAGCTTATTGTGATATCTGAGGATGTCTGAAGTTTTTGAGGTACCAAATCATTCAGCATGAGGCTATGGTTACTAGCATGTAGGACAGCATATACATATGTGTGAGAGAGAAGTGTGTGTGTGTGTGAGAGAGAGAGACTTCACCATTGAAATGCAGCGATTGTGAGAAAAGCCACAAGTTAACTCTGAGAGAGAAGGAAATAAAAACCTCTCCAAAAATTGCAAACCTTATAAAGTGATTTTACAAGATTTTTTTTTCTTGGCAGCAGCAGCAGATTTCCGTGTGTGTGGAAGGTCTCTCAAATTCTGCAGATGTCAGTCTGTTTGGGGAAGATTCCCAGGGGAGAGGGCAAAAGGCAACTTTTTTTTTTAATACCCAAAAAGTGAGTGTGTGTATAGTGTGCATCTGAGATTTCTAGGATTGATTGTCCTTTTCAGTTGCATATTTCACCAAATAGCGGAGTATTTAATGGCAGCAGTGACCACAATGCCGTCTGTGGTCTAAGCACAAACAGGTTTTTTTTCCACTTTCTATCTAGCTATCTGCATTAAATTCCAAAGCCACTTTGCAACTTTAACACAAAGCTGAGACAAAATTTAAAAAAAAAAAAAAACTTTGCTTCTTTTGAATCTGAAAGTTGTGGACATGTTGGGTACTAATTTCATTTTTATCATTACAGCTACAACAACATAGAACCACACTATAGCTGCCTTGGCAGCCACACCTTCTGGGCTGGGTGTTGTAGCCACTGTGGTTGTATGGCTCCCATTGGCTTCCTGGGGAGCTGCACATTCCTCGTGCAGCAGCACCAGGTTCTATATAGGATTCCTAACGGGGATGTAATTTGCTGTGTGTGAGCTGTATCTCAGTCAGAGCTGCTCATATTTTTTTATTTGAATTTTTGATTGATTTTTGTGGGGAGGGGTATCCTGCAAAATTGTAAGAAAGTTTTCCCATTTTTTTCAATCTGCTCTAAAGCTAGTTGGAATTTTTTTATTTTTCAAAAAAATTCATTGAAATTTTGAAAAATGTAAGAAAAAAAGTTTAAAAACCCCAACTTATAAAAACAATGTAGTGTTTTATCAACCAGCTCTACTCTGAGCAGGGGCGGCTCTAGACATTTCGCCGCCCCAAGCACGGCGGCATGCTGCGGGGGATGGGGGGGGCGCTCTGCTGGTCGCCAGTCCCGCGGCTCCGGTGGACCTCCCGCAGGCGTGCCTGCAGAGGGTCCGCTGGTCCCGTGGCTCCACCAAAGCGGACCCTCCGCAGGCATGCCGCCGAAGGCGGCCTGCCTGCCGCCCTCCCGGCGACCGGCAGAGTGCCCCCCGCGGCATGCCGCCCCAAGCACGCGCTTGGCGTGCTGGGGCCTGTAGCCGCCCCTGACTCTGAGTGAAGTCTCCTTGCTTTTTTGCTTACCCCACTACCGTAGCCTTACAACCCAGTTAAAAGGGATGTCGCAAAAAGAGACAAAAGCAATGAAAGAGTCCTGTAAGTGAACTATCCCAGCTACTCCTGCAAGTCGTGCTTTCAGAGGCTCTGTGGGTGCTTTTGGCTCATCAATCAAATCTGAGTTGGAAGTGCTCCCACTACCTCTCTCGCTGCTGTTCCTCTGGCCAGTGTCTCCAGCATGCTCAACATCTTAAAAAACACCTCCTAAATAATAGCGCATTAGTGCCGGGAGAGATCATGACTGAGATGGTTATTGAAAAAAGGGGCCTCAAATCTTTTGAAAATTCAGATTTGAGGCCCGAGTCTCCTGTCACTTGGACTAGTATAAATCAGGAGTAATTCCCCTAAGATCAGTAGGGTTACAGCAGAATGAAACTGATGTCAGATCAGAATCAGGCCCATTAGGAACGTCAAGGACAATAATAAGTTCTTATTGAACTTGTGTTTCTTTGGGGCTGTACTAAAGGGCTGCTGGGAGAGATGCCGTGAGGGAGGAAATTGGAAGTTACTGGTGATGGATGAACTGGGAGTTCCAGGCACCGTGCTCTCTAAGTTTAAGTTTGTTTCACCTCTCCTACTACAGGTGTATTAATTTTTATAAGAAGGAGTTGGTCTTTGGAGTTGTTATTTTTTGGGAGGAGGAGTTAGTTTGGATTTTAATTGTGTGGCTAAATCCCCTAGTCAGCTTTGAAAATCCCAACCTGTGTATGCGTGTATGTGTTTTCATCTCATAAATTGATTTAGATTATATAAGGAATGCAGCAAACTATGTGGAAAGAAGAGAGGTTTGCTAGCTGATTGGCTATGTTTATATTTCTCTTCCAGTTTTGTTGTTGATATTGTTCAGCAGCTGCAGGGAACTGAGAACCAAGAGAAATAGGGGCAACAACAACAAAAAAAAGTAGCAGAATCTTAAGATTTGCAAGTGTTCCAGCCTTAGAGAAGAAGGCACTAGTACAGTATAGTTGGAGATATACCAATCTCCTAGAACTGAAAGGGACCTTGAAAGGTCATCAAGTCCAGCCCCCTGCCTTCACTAGCAGGACCAATTTTTGCCCCAGATCCCTAAGTGGCCCCCTCAAGGATTAAACTTACAACCCTGGGTTTAGCAGGCCAATGCTCAAACCACTGAGCTATCCCTCCTCCCACTCAGATACTATGGAAGGCACTCAGATGCCATGGGGATGGTAAACCTTGCTAGTTAGAGTCCTGGCTGGAAACAATGACCAAAATTTGACCGGGTGTCACCAAGAACTGAGGGAGAATAAAGCTGCTGAGGCTTTCCACTTTAAAGAACATTCAGGAGAATGAAAGCTTACTCCCGCTCATTTCTTCCTTCACAAATATGTATAACTACCTGCAAAATTCTTTCAAAAGTGGACTCAGCAGTCACCTAAACTGAGCACAATTGCTACCTAATCTATCCCTGCTCATCACCTTGGTATGCAAGTGAAACCATATTAGACCCCATTAACTTTAATCTCCAGGGTCCTCCTACTTGACCCTTTAAAAAAAAAAAGACAATACACTGAAGAAGTTATTTAGCTCAGTGGTTCTCAAAGACAGTCCACAGCTTGTTCAGGGAAAGACCCTGGTGGGTGGGCCAGTTTGTTTACCTGCCGCGTCCGCAGGTTCGTCCGATCATGGCTCCCAGTGGCCGCGGTTCACCGCTCCAGGCCAATGGGGGCTGCGGGAAGCGGCACGGGCTGAGGGATGTGCTGGCTGCACCTTCCCGCAGCCCCCATTGGCCTGGAGCGGTGAACTGTGGCCACTGAGAGCTGTGATCAGCCGAACCTGTGGACGTGGCAGGTAAACAAACCGACCCGGCCCGGCTCGCCAGGGGCTTTCCCTGAACAAGCAGCGGACCGGCTTTGAGAACCACTGATTTAGCTGATGTTCATATTAACCAAAGAATTCAGTTTATTTTGGTTCATTCAAAATTAGAGATGGGCCAGATCCTCAAAGATAAATTCTCATGTTCAGGGATGTTTGGATCCAGGGTTTTGTTTTATTTTCCTGCCCATCTCTATGCAGAACTAGAGACTACAGATGAGATGTTAAGAGGGGGGACTTTAAGTGTGGAAAGAGAACTGGGCGTTTATTGTAAGGAGTTCCAACTGAAGAATGAGGCCCTAAGAGATTTCTTCAGGCAGAGCTGGGGTACTGTAGTATAAGAGATGAAGGAAGGCATGTCCATCAATGAGGGACAGTGACTCATGCTGAGAAAATATCAGTTATGTAGGCCATTCTGTGAGAATCTGACAATGGCCAAGAATGGGAATCAATATACTAACAAAAAAAAACAGGCAACAATCGGAAAGAGTATAAATGTGTAGGGTAGGCATATATGGGGGCAGACAACCAGTGAAGAGGAAGGAAGAAGCTAAAATAAGCAAAGAATGAACTGACAGGAAATAATAGTAAGCAGTGAAAGAGGTAAAGTGTGACTTAGGGGGAAATATGAGAAAAGAATTACAAAGCTAAATCTAAAATTATACAGCTGTTACTTAGGGGAAATTTCTCTGGTGTCTGATGCCGGTGCAAGAGGCATAACAAAGAAATTAGCAGAAGTGCTGTTGAAGTAAATGCGAACAGAGGCAGTTCTGAATCCCTGATAACATGGGCAAATGGGGGATTTTTGAACCCTGTGTTATCTTGAGCAAGTCACTTCACTTCTTTATGCCTTAATTTCCTTACCTGTAAAATATGGATACTATTTTATGAAGCAATTTGAGCTCTATTATTTTATTTTGATGTCATGGGCCTAGGTCTCTTACTTACAAAACTGTAATTCAGGAGTAACTTCACTGAAGCCAATGGAGTTGGTTCACAGGAATAAAACAGCACAGAATTAGGTGCCTTGACTTTAACCAAAGAACTACAGAGCAATGAAAAATCAGCTGGGACTAAATAAACTCTTGAAACCAGATCAGAGATGAGAGTCAGAAGGGTACAAAAAGGAAAGTTTGACAGGTCAGTAGATGAGAGAATGAAGTCTCTGCAAAAGGGTAGAATAATTTATAGGAGCACAAAATTACACATAATAAAGCAATATGTTGAAGGCAACCTAACTGAAGAAACAGCAAAATCAACATGAAACTCTTTTGCTTTAGTACACAGTGGTTCGTGCAAACATATTTTCTATATTTTGGCTGCATACACTCTCTTTCCTGTTCCGTGAAGTTTCCTTTGAGTTCCAGATCTGAGCAAATTGCGTGCAGGCCCAGTTACCCTTGCAGTTCCTGAGCCTCACCGAACCTTTTAGTGGGCATGATCTGAATTTTGTAACTGAAACCAAGCAAGTGTCACATCGTTTCAGGTTTTTGCTGTGACCATTTTGGACGGCTCTGAAATAACATGTTGGGGAGATTCCAGAAATCAGAGTCTGAGCAACTACTCATCCATAAAGAGGAACATACTTTGTGAGACTAAGCAAGGTGGTGTGAAAATGATCCAGGGCAGCTTCTTTGTTTAAAATCTAAAATAAGGAACTGGAAAGGGAAAAATTGATTATGTTGCTTTGCAAAGCACGTGTGCCCTGGCTTGAGCTGTAGTGCCCAAGTCAGCACCCGGTTGCACTGGGGAAATCAATGGGAGTCACATTCATCTAAAACTGCTGCAAGTGAAATACGAATGAGGCTTATAGGTCTTTTACGTGTCTGAGCCTTCTGGTGATTATGATGTTCTGACAGTGTGATCAGCACTGTACAAGACATAAGTCTCAGTCTGTGCGCTCACTGCAGACACTTCTAGATGGAGTGAGATGGAACTCAGAGCCTGAGGGGGAGGTGGGGTATGGTGGCTTTAAGCCATCTTTGCATCTTCTGATCCTGAGCTGCTCTGGGGGCTAAGTTAACCCTGGGGGCTGTCCAAATTCCAGCAGCCTCCCTAAGCTGTGCGATGGGCCACAGTGATGCCCAGAATCGTTGCAGTGTTATTGCTGTGGACCTCCCTCAACACACCACTCCTGCCCCCATCCACATCCTGGTGTGCACCTTATGTTAGGGCTTCCTATGGGATCTCAGAAGGAAGGCAGCCTTCCTTATGGCTGTCTTCTGCAGTGTCCATGCCGGTAGTAGTTCAGGCTTCTAGGATTTCACTCCTGATATTTTTTTCCAAAAAATTGATTTCTTATTGTCATTGCTTCCCCAGATTTTGCCATGCAACAAGAGTTCTCTTCACTTGATAAACATGGTGAGGGCAGGTTTAAGCTATGTTTCATTAAGTTTTGCATACAAGTAAATTATTGAACTCCTTAAAATCTCTTATTTTGAATTAAAGGGAAAACAAAATCAGCTTATCTTTTTCTGTTGATCCCATATGGCAAAATGTTAGACATGTGGAGTTTATTTATATTTGGAGAGATTTTTTTCAAAATAATATATTCATTAACAGGTTTTAAGGATAAGCTCTTTTTAACACCCAGTTTTCTCAGCAGGCAGGCTTGTCCATCTCTTCCTTACCTCTGTACAGGACCTAGCGTAACAGAACCCCAGCCGTGTCTGAGATCTCTGGGTGCTGCTGTATTACAAACAGTAAATCATAAATGATCATAAAAAGTAGCTATTGCATAGAAAAAAAAATGCAATTCACCATCTTAATTAAATCATTTAATTTATGGATTGGTTCTAAAGTTGATTAAACTCTGTTCTAACATGAGCAAATAAGTCAAAGTTGCCATTTCTTTTTTATCTTTTCAAACCAAAGCCATGATGGAATTATCGAAGTGCAAAATCTGTCGGTTGCTAAGCTTCTGTTTTCTTGCTTTAACTCAAATGTTTAAACTATCTTCCCCTTAACTCTGCATCAGTACAGATGGCAATAATACAAGTAAGTTTTTGGACAAAGCATCCATTATAGAGATATTAGTGTCATTATGAAGTGACGATAAACATCCTGAGTTTATGTACACTAAAAGGCCAGAGATCAAATAGATTTCCTCGCCTGGGAGTTGACTTGTAAAACATAATGATTCTGTTGTTGGTATGGTAGTGTAATGGCTGTAGGATGTAGATGAGGATGACATAGATTTGAGAGGTGGATTTTCACATTTTTAAAGCAAAGTGGCTTGTGTTTGATATTTCAGAGAAAGTGGGGGTATTCTGTGATTGTCATCTTCAGTAATTTCAGTGTAACCCTCAGGTCTGTTCCTTTTCATGATACTGGCACGCGTGCATGTGGGTGTATACGTACTATTGCCCTCTATTGGAGAGAACTGGAACCATTTCAGCCACGTTATATAGGCCCTATATTACTAACACCTAAAAAACAAACAAAAAAAGATTCTCCTTTAACATAAAGGGCAGAGCCATGTGATTTGGAGAAAGGGGACTTAGACTTTACCCCCACAGTTGTGAAGTTCTGAATGGCCTGAGTGTGCAGAACAGTCACAGCCATTAAACTGTAATAGCAAGAGGGACTAGTTTTCTACTGCGACTCTGTCTGTGCGTGTGTGCACTTCGAAGTTCACTTCCCTCTTGCTGCCTTCAGTTAGCTGTCACTCAGGCAAGGGGCGCACACAGACCAGAGATGCTGCACATTCAGACAGCTCTGAGGAATTCCAGAGGGCACAGTTCCAGCCCCTGTTTTGGTTATTAATCTGTTTTGTGTTAACATTAATGTCTTCAAAAGAATTCTGAGTTCCAGTCAATCTGGAGCTCGCTTTTAGTTCTGTGATGCAGTTAGAGTTGGCTGATTGAACAAGATTGAACCCATCACTGCACAATGGAATGACAGTCCAAAGCAACATTAATGCAATTTAGTAATACGGGTGTGTTGGGTCTTTTGTCCTCCACAAAGTCTGAGACATAAGAGCTGTCTGTGAATGTGGAAAATGCATTAGCCAAACAGCGAGAGACTGTTATCTGCCGTGTAAATAACTGAACCCAGAATATGAACCTGGTTTGGTTTGCTGTGTACGTGAAGATATTTGTTATTAGAGGCCCCAATCATTATTAAGGCCCCTCCATATAAATACACACACACACACCTCCCCCGAAGAGCTGGTAATCAAAATTAACCCATGATGCAACATGTTGGTGTGATAACCAAGTGGAGGGAGTGGAAGAGGAAGGACAAGGTTAACAGTGACAGGAAACTAAGGTTATATAGACTGGCTACCTACATCATTTGTTAATGTTGTTAATGGTGTCAGTAGTTCCAGCTGGCCAACTGCCTAGCCATTATGTTAAAAGGCTAACATGTGAAAACCCTTTCTGTACATAAGTGTGGGTACCTTTTATGCTTTCTGCAGCAATACATATGGAGGAATATAGCCTGATTGTATTCTCTGTTTTGTTGTTGTTGTAACAAAAATAAATCAAAACAGCATGGCCTCAAAGACACAGATTCTTTGGACCTCATGGTACGTGGTAAAGTTTGGAGTCATCAGATACCCACAAGTTTAACACTCCCTTGTATATATTTTCCAAAGGAATATTGCAAGATGACTATTGACTGATTGGACTGTTTTATGAACAACTATCAGGGAAAAGATAGAATGGCGGTTTGTGTTCTAACTGGATAAAAGACCATTGGTGATAGATTGCAGTACAGCATCATACACCTCTACAAGCAAGCATTAGAGAATGTTCAGGGTCAACCATAAGTGTTTCAGGGGAGAGATGGTGGTGAAACTGATTGGAATCAGTATGATATCTCTGCTGCTTTTACTCCTAGAGAGTTACTGTATGTATGCCACAATCATCTCAGTGAATTCTATCTAACCATATCCCTGGGCATACCTCTGAAGAGCTTTCGAATTAAATAGACAAGACAGACAAAGGCTGGGAGGAGAAACAGGGGCAGAGAGAGGTGAAGTGACTTGCCTAAGGTACCACAGCATGTTGGTGGCAGAGTTGGGAATTGAATCCAGATCTCCTGGTTCCTTGTCCAGTGCCCTATCCACTAGACCATACTAATATAAATAGAGCATAATGTTCATTTGATAACCACCAAAAAAGTGACAGATACCTCTAAAATCCCAAATTAAAAGTACAATTATCTTTCAAAGGCACAATATGTTTGATTAGGTCCAGTGCACTACTTTTTAAAATGCACTATTTTAATTTCCTCCTTCTAACTGGCATGAACTCATATCTGAGCATTTTGAAGATCTTCCTCCCATTTCTTTGAACTAAAGGGTGATTTTTTAAAGAGGGAAACAGATCTTGTACATAAAAACAAAACAAGTAGCTCAAAAGATGAAAGGTCAGCCCATTAGAGCCTTTCACAGGGTCCTCTCCTCCCTCTGTGCCTCAGAGCACACATCCTTCTTGGAAGTGTTTCTGTTAGCATGTTAATGAGCACATCACCCATGGGAAGCTCTCTATTTCCTGGCTGAATATAGTATGGAAAATTAAATTTCACACAAAATATATATAAAATCCAATATGCCTCTATAGCAAATGAAATTCATATGGAGTGGCCAGATATTAACAGTTGTTAATACTTAGCAGAGTTATATTTTACACATTGAAAGTGCTGTACAAATATTAACTACTTCCCTTTCTTTTCCTCCATGTTCTTGCTCTTCCATTTCATTTCCCTTCTACAATATCTCTTCCTTTTGTCTCTTTCTCACTGTCTAGGAACTTACATGTGCACCACTCCACCCACTGCAATCATTGTACTATCTGAAAGCCTTCTCCACAATTTCCCTTTACTAACCATGTCATTGCAGCTGAGACCAACAATATTTGTTCTAGCTGAGTGTATGATCCACTGTTCACTTTTAGCCTGACCCCAAACTAAGCTCCAATTTTTTTTCTTTGTCTCTGGAACAAAGTAGAAAAATTAGCTTTTGTTTCTACTTTGGAAGATTTTTTTGTGTAAAATCTCTTCACCTTTATGGGCTTCGAATATTATCTTTTAAACACAGGGCCCCTAATGTTGGGTTTTGTCTTTTTTTTGTGTGCCATTTTTCTGATTCTCTGCAAGAACCTGAGCAGTCTGAATGGCTTAGTATTTAACTGCAGCTTCTCAATTTTCTGTGGTGAAACAATAATTAGAGACAGCTAATTTTGTACAAGGCAACTTCTAATACATAAATAAACAAACTTTTCCTGGCAGGAGGCGAGGGGAGCCCAGAGTAGAAAGGAGGTTGTGAATCAGGGTGTGATTAGCATGTGTTAGTGCTATTAACTCCACTGGGGTTAGTAGTTAATATGTTTAGTGGCAGGGATGCCAACTATGAGCCCCCCAGAAATAGACGGCTGCTCTATGCCTTAACGTCACTGCCTTTTATTTTGTTTTCACCAGAGGCTTTCTCCAGTCTTCCTTTTACGGTTTTATGTAAACTCTGGGGTCCTACTGGATGAAAGTGCTCTCTGTTTTTCAGCAGAGCTGTGGTTTTTGGATTTTACAGCCCCAAAATTACTTCATGATGATCCAGAGTACACATCACAGCTCAGAAACCACACGGGAGTTGTGTTGGTAAAGGAAGCTGAGAGTTGCTGAAGTAGCCAGACTGAAATTTATAACTGTGACCTGGGCCTTGTCAGGCCTTTATGACACAGTGTAAAGTGAATTGCTGCTTAGTCACCAATTTGCTTGGCAAGATTGGTTGTATTAGAAAATACATAAAAGGTCAGACAGTAGGAGTTTGTCTAGACATCCTATTTTGGATTATATGCTCTACGTGTTTCTGTGGCAACCTCTGCAAAACACTCATATTTCAGGAATATTTTTAAAGAACTTTTTTTTTTCTGTAATAAGCTACAAAAGTTTTTGTGAGCAAAATTAGCTCTGTTTTTTACTGCATTCAGCCTGTGGCTATCAAACTAACCATTTTAGAAATGGAGAGGAGTTACCTCCACCAGTCTCTCTCCAGACTATTGGAGTTCCAGTAATGCCTAATTCATAATGAAAGGAGAGGTGATTCCCTCAGGGGAGGAGTCTGTGACTTGGAGAAACATGTGGAATTACCATAGATGAAAGAGCCAAGAGATAGAAATGGCATGTTTTCTTTTGGCTTCTAGCTGAAGTTAATTTACAGTTCATCTGCTAGTGACTTGCATAGGCCCAATGACGGGGATGAGGATATAACGAATAAGCCATCAGGATCTCTACCTGTAAATAGAAAACCAAGTTTTGCGAGTAAAAGGGGGGGGTGTTACCACAAATTTTGCAAGTAACAACTGAGTCCACTAGAATTCCAGCTGGCTTTTTTTTTTTTTGTTTGAAATCTAAAAAAATCTGGGGAATAAAGTATTTTGTAGCAAAAGAGGAAAAGCAACCTGCCAAGCAAAATGGGCTTGATGGGCTGATTTTTCTACTTCCATGACATTTTTATTATTATTATGATTACTCCCTTACCTCCTTTCCCCTCCTCCAAATGAAAAATAGGAAAAAATCCAAATTTAGGCCTTATGGATTTTTTTTACTCCATTTTTAAACTGAAAACATATATGTGTACTCCTGGAGTTTCAATGATATTAATTGGATTTGGCTGGGCTCTCCAGGTTGAATCACATACATGCCAATTTAAACTAAATAGAATGTAGCAAGAGGGCTTTTTATGAAAGCCAAGGGTAGATTTATATTGTCTACTTAACTAAAAATTAATAAATAAATAAACATTGTGGACAGCCCTTTTGACCAGGATCATTAAAATAAGTGTGTGTCTTAACATTGTGATTCCTATCATCTGGTACCTGGAAAATGGTGTTTAATATCCATTCTTGAAGGGCCTGATACTTATTAGGCTGAGGTTTTATTTCATTTTTCATAATTATAATCTTCTGAATAAATAATACAGTCTAAGGGATTTTACATTGCCATCTGATGACATAGCCAGCACCTGGAGTCATGTGGTATTTATTCACTGGGACTGCACAAGTTTTATAATAATATAATATTTAGTACTTGTCTAGCACCCTGCATCAACAGATCTCAAAGAACTTTCAAAAGTGGGCATCATTAGTCCCATTTTACAGATGAGGAACAGATGGGGAGAGTGAGGCACAGAGAAGGAAGTGGACAATGTTTAAAGGGCAATGACTACTTGCAGCTCCCTTTGGCATTCATCAGAGCTTAGCACCTCTGAAAATCAAGCTGTAAGTAAAGCCAAAGTCACCCAGGGATTTATCAGCAGATCTGTGAATAGAACCCCTGTCTTTTGACTCCCCACCTGATGCATTAGCCACTGGACCAAGGTGCATTACTTAACAGGAGGAGTTTAATGATAGCTGCTGGAAGAGGAATGCCTAGAAAGTACTCTTTGTTAGGAGTATGTTGTTCTCTAGAGATGTCTGGTTTATGCTCAATTTAATCCAGATTCCTTTCCTTTTTCTTGATGTTCATAAACCGTGAATGTTGTTTCTGTAATATTTGATACATAATTCTGCTGAGAAGGTGTATTACTAAGTTGATTTGTTAATTTACCTACGAGACGCCATGCTGAGTTATGGTTTAGGGCTTAGGCTGACTGAAGGCACCATGTTACTGTATTGATCCAGGATCCTTGAAACAAGACCAGGAAATGCAGTGATGATGATACCTTATGAATTTGATACTGGGGGCTCCAGTGCCTCCCAGTCAAAGTGAGTCATTTTGTAGTTACAGCCATCACCAAGGAGACTACATGGAAGGCAGGGGGATTATATGTGTATTTGAAGGAGTGTTGTGACTTCTGCCGGGGGGGTGTGATGAAGTGGGAATTTTCTGTAACATTTTTATGACCTCCTCTGTATGCCTTAGTTTTTCCTACATTTTGCATGGAAGCCCAGTAGGGAAAAAGGACTTTTCTCTGAGGCTTAGCCTTCCATGGTCAAGGCTGTGGCCCCACCCTGAAGCCAGTTGGGACTCAGCTCCAGCTGCGGCCTCTGGAGCTCAGCCAGCAGCCAGGGGTGGTTTGGGCCAGTGCTCAGGCCGGCCCAGGGGTCAGGCCAGCGGCTAGGGGATTGGGCCAGCCAGCGCAGCCCGGGGTGGCTCGGGCCGGCTGGCGGGAGACAGGCCAGCTGGGCCATGCAACTATAGGGCTGGCTGGCATGGCTCAGGCCACTGGGGGCTCGGGGCTCCAGCTGTGGAGGGAAGGAGAGGTTCAGGGCTTCAGGTGAAAGAGGCGGGGCCAGTGGGCTAGCCTCCCTGAAGGGGCGCTTCACCCACTGCCCATGCCCTCGCTACAGTGACAGGAGGGGTTCTCCCATTGCTGTTGTTAATGCACCTCCCTGGGAGACAACAGCTAGGGCAACAGAAGAATTCTTCCACCTATCACTGGGGGCTAAGTCAGCATAGCTACATCTCTCAGGGGTATGCATTTTTCACACTCTTGGGAGACGTAGCTATGCCAGTGTAAGTTTTCAGTGTAAGCCAACCCTAAGAGACATAGGTATGAATGTTGCCTAACTGTCTCAGCTTGAATGGCTGAGGGCCAACCCCATATCAGTGGAGAATCTGAGAAGACAATGGCAAATCCTGTCACCAGGATATTGACACGAGCAACCAATGACCTAGAGGGAGATGGAATTCCCGACCCCTTAACAAGGAAGCTGAGCAAAATCCTCCAGCTAAAGAGCAAAGGACTGGGAAGGTGGGAGTGTGGGGGGGCTAAGAGTTGGCTGCTGGAAGAAATTGGGGATCCCACTTGGGAACTGACCAAGGAGGTCAACCTGAGAAAAAGACAGAGCCTGAACATAGAGTTCACTACAGCTTGGCCAGGGCTCTGGGCAAACCAGAATGGACTTGGACTATGCTTTAACCGTAGTTTCTCTATGCTAACCAAAGGACTTCCTATGCTGTGTTGCAGCTGACTAATAACCCTACTGTTTTAATAACACCATTTGAGGGGCACTGCAAATGCTTGGTGAGGTGCATTAATCTCTGAAGAGTGTACAAGTCTATGTCAGGAGTCTCTCAATTGGACTCTCTGACCAGAGCTCACGGTATAAAGCAGGAGTGCGGTTGCCCCAGAGTCTTAGGAAGCGGAGAAGCCGCATGGCTTACCCTGAAGGAAGAGTGAGTCCCCGTGGGGGTCTGGCACACTGAAGGTGTTCCGCCAAGAAATTATTCCAAAGCTGTGGGCGTAGCACCAATCCTGTGGATCTGTGACAGAGTGAGGGTATGCACACTCGCATGTGTACACGCATGTATCATCAATGTCCCACCATCACTTAGCATTGTGATTCAGTGCTTCAAGAACAACTACAAACAAACACACTCTTCTTCAGTCTGCTTGTTCCCCGAGATTTCCAATTGGAAGCATTTGATTCAAATTATTTCAAGATACTAAAATAGGGAATGATGGGAAAGCATCCAAGTTGTATGTGAGCAGGCAAACACCTACCTGTTTCCAAATTGTTTTCAGACAGGTTGGTTTGTTCATGCTTCACTTTGTATATTGCTTATAAATTGAAAGTTTATTTTTGTTAAAAAATAATGTGTAATACAAAGACTGTAGAACCACATCAAATGTTCCTAACTTCCAGCACAAATCTGTTCTCTATTATTATGATTATTACTCATATAGCGCTGTCTGGGCAAAGGTGCCCTGCAAAAGGATAGGTTTGCCAAACAAGTAACAGGTCCCTGCCCGAAGGAGCTTACAGTCTAAAGGCAATTTTGGCTTGATTTTCAAAGATGTTGAATACCCACAGTTTACATTGATTTCAGTGAGAGCTGTGAATTCTTGGTACCTTTGAAAATCAAGCCAAATATATATAATCACTTCTTCCAGTAGGATGTCTGGAAGTCATTTATAACTTTTTAATTAAATAAAAATATTCTTGGGTCTTTTAAGATTAGCTTTAATCTCTTTGAAAGACTCTCCACATTATTCCCATCTGCAATTTGAAGTGAACCTGACAATGCCTCCAGCTATTGGGAAAAATCTCATTTAACATAGCAATATCCACCTCCTGGGATGAGCAACATTCCTAGCTCTAAAGTTGAGTACAAATAGAAGGTTATCTACTGCTCAGGGAGGAAAAGAAAAGAAAGCATCAGAACGACGTGTCACTGGAAACTTATAAGTACGCAGGGCTGCAGGCAGGATATTTTGGACTTAGGACAAGATGTAGAGTGATCGCTCACACGCCGCAAGAAGGATCATATCATTATCCCCATTTTACAACTGGGAAACTGAGGCATGGAGCAGTGAAATGGCTCATCTACTGGCAGGCCAGTGGCAGAGTTAGGAATAAACCCAAGTTTCCTGAATCCCAGTCCAGTGTTCTAGCCACTAGCTCACACTGCCTTCCTAAAGCTAAATTAAGGTGAAATTCAAACTAAAATGACGTTGAATTATAAAGGGTAACAATGTTCCTAACAAAATGAGAAACTGGGTTTCTCTTACCCACCACATGTCTTGAGAACTGGAGATTCTATCCTGTTGTAGCATCAGCAGTCAGATTTGCCATTCGACCCCACTATTCGCTCACACACACAAAGACAACTGAGCCTTTCAGCAGCACACTCTGCCCTTCAGTCCATTCACCAGATGAGCATGGAACTTCGCTTCCATTACACTCCAAAGCTTCCACCCAGTTTGCCCTAAATGACTTCCCTTTCCCCTCTGGAAAGCTGCTGGATGTGTGTCCTGTGCATTTCCCTGGTAACTGGCATACAGCCGGCATAAGATTCTTTGGCATATATCCATTCATCTTCACATTGCACACATGCTTATATGTGTATATCATTATTGATGAATATATTATCTGGCAGCAGTTTTATATAAGATAAAAAACAAATCAGCTTTGTCTCTCTTGCTTTTGTTCATGCTCTTTATCTTTCTTGACTAACTTTTTCTCTCCCTGTTGGGCTCCCTCCTTTCTTAGGTCTTTTCCAATGTTTTTTCCCCTCCAAATAATTATTCTCCTTGCTGAATATCTCCCTGTATTTAATTCTCTTCCTTTCCCATTCCTTCTTTCTTACTCTTTCCTTCTAGTCATCGTCCCCATCTGTCCCCCACACCCCAGTCCATCTTCTCCTACCCAGTTTGTCCCAGTCTCTGCAGTCAGAGGTAGAGCTCATCCCTTTGAGATCAGGGAGTGTATGATCCCCAGATGGTCAGGCCATAAGTGGCACCTGCATTCTGCAGCTGCTCAGCAGCTCCTCATCCTCCTCACACTCAGCCTAAGTAACTGGATGTCCACACCTGCTGTACAGCTGCTCAGCAGGAGTAATGGAGGAGAAGAAGGTGATGCAGGTGCTCAGAAGCCGCAGAGCACAGCTGCTATTAAGATCCATATCAGCATAACTGGGGTAACCTGACCTTCCCTTACATGGGACACAAGAACAAAGGGCATGAGAACAGAGAAAAGGTGGCTTGTTAAGTGCTGCCTGGCCCCTCAAAACAGGCTGTTCCCAACACTAAACCAGATGAACCGCATGGCCAGTAGGATCCCAGCCTCTTGCAACATTATTTAATATAGTAATAGCCCATCAAACATCAGGCACTGGTGCAGCTAAACTGGGGTTAGCAACAGTGGAAATTCATTTAAATTCCCTAGTGTAAACAAGGCTTTGATGGTGGTTATATAACCAGAGATGGTCCAGCCAGATCCATAAGCTATTTTGAAGACTTTCATTCTCTATTAACAAGAGTATCATAGACAGAGAGAGCTCCCAGACAACACTTCGTCTTCACTCACTCATTTACAACTACCTGTTCCAAAATAAAGTTCTCAGGCAAAAAAGCTCTGTATTATTGGCTGCTTATAAATCATATGCAGCAGTCATATCAAAACATGCCTACTGTGTTCTAAGAACAGTCACATGAGTATTCATTGCTATGGTGAATGCAAATATCTCAATCTGTGCTGGACTTGTGTTCAGAGCCAAAACAAACTGAAGATTCCCAGCTCCCCACCATTGAGGCCAAGGGCCGCCCAGAGGGGGGGGGGCAAGTGGGGCAATTTGCCCCTGGCCCCGCGGAGGCCCCCACGAGACTTTTTCGGGGCCCCTGGAGCGGGGGCCTTCACTCGCTCCGGGGGCCCCGGAAAACTCTCGCGAGGGCTGGGTCCCCGGAGCTTCTTCCACTCCGGGTCTTCGGCGATGGGGGGGCCCTTCCACTCTGGGGCGGAAGGACCCCCCGCCGCCGAATTACTGCTGAAGCAGGTCCCGCCGCCAAAGTGCCGGTCTTCGGTGGTAATTCGGCAGCGGGGGGTTCCCGCCGGGGGTCTTCGGGGCACTTCGGCGGCGGGTTCCGGAGCGGAAGGACCCCCCTGCCGCCGAACTGCCGCCGAAGCGGGGGCCCCCCACCACCGAAGACCCCAGGCCCCTTGAATCCTCTGGGTGGCCCTGTTGAGGCCCAGCCTACACTTACCTTATTTCTCTAAAATTTCCCATTACTACTAAAACCTGTGTATCTCCACCCAGGATAGCAGCGGGGAGAAAGGTTATTGCACACAGGGTGCCAGGTAGCTGCTGTCAATTTAAGAACCATCTCATGCAAATATGTTCTTAGCAGGAATAGATGATATGGTTTTGGAATTGCCTGGGGTGCTGTCTACAGTAGCTCACCCATCACTGCTAGTGCCAGTGGAAAATTTGTAGTAAAAAAGCCCAGTGTAAATACGCTGTGTAAGAAAGCCCAGATCTTTTGGCTGTTTCTGTCAACAGAGCTGACCTGCCTATTGAGGTGTGGGCGGGAAGCATCCCTAATGGCTTATTGGGAGCTGGAAAACACCAGCTTCCTTGAAATGTCTGTGGCCAGGTGTAAATGTGCCTTGAGATTTTATTGTGAACTGTTTTAAGAAAGAGTTGTGGGCAGAGGGGTTGGCGGGTGATTACTTAGAGGATAAGTAAACAAGATGTTGGTTAGTGTACATCAATTGTATGCTTGGCTTCTTTTTTTTCCCCTCCTCCTGAATGTCAACTCTGCATTGAGCCGCAGAAACCAATTTTTAATCTTTATGTCCTCATCAAAACATAGTGGTTTGTGCAATTCTGTTTTGACAAAATGCCAGCAATACACTTGTAAAAAAACAGATGAGATTCTGTTTGTAAGAGCTGGATATTAGTATGAGTTGCCTTCTTGGTAAGACCTGGTGTAACAATTACTGTACTAAAACAGAAACTAGGGCCATGAGGCATGTCTCTGGATGATGACTGCACCCTTTGGGTAGTGATGTAAGGGCAAAAGAAATGCAATAATTACTTTAAAATGCCTGCCCTGGATTCCTCATCTCTCTGGAATTATTCAATAGAATATAAATTGTCATTTGATCCTGGCAACTAATATACATGTTGGGATGGTAAGTACAACCAGATCATTTTGCTACATCAGACTATTTTCCCCCAGTGTTCCTATTTGTAAAATCCTTTAATAAAAATTGCTTCCGTCTGCTTCCCCTGTCTTTGTTCTTTTACCTTCCTCTTTCTCTCAGTGATGTGAGTAAGGCTTTACACCATGAATTGCTCCTGACTGCCCGGAGCCACCACTAAATGGACCACTTAGACAGGTTTCCAAGGGGAAATTGTCTGCTCCCCTCACCTGACCGGTGAGAGCAAACCTTTTTCTTTGAAGCTCTGCTCATACCAATGGTGTGTCCATGTGAATGACGCATCCATAGATTTAATATCCCCTGCTTATTATGTTCTATTAAGATTAACATCCTCTGGTCCCTCATAGATATATACCCGTACGGTTAGGATAACTCCAGAACTGCACTAAGAGGGTTGCTTCTGTAGATAAAGAGACTGTCATTGTTGTAGAAACATACTGTTGAACAGTTCCTTTTTCATGAAGAGTTCTGTTAGTGGAATTATATAGTATACGCATAGTCCTCTAAATTTAGCTGTTCCAATTTAAGGAACCATGTTTCCTAGAATTTGTCAGATCATCCTGTGACAGACTGACAATATCCTGGACAAACCTTGTGGAATTAAGGTAAACTTTGCAGAATTAGGTTTAATACCTTTGGGGTCCATTGTATTAAAAATTCAATTGCATATGTGCTATTGTGGAATAGTATGTACCTTTTCTAGTAGGTACATCCGCTGTTATCAGCCCTATAAAGCCACCCTCTTCCCCAGAGAGATATGCATGTACTTGTTCAAATTGTATTCTCTCATGACCAACAAAAAAATGATTTTTGGATAAATAGCCTGGTTTTAAACTGACTCAGGACCCTCTTTCCAATCCAGCAAAAGTACAGTACCCCTGGTCATGGAGGCCCCAATCCTTAGAGAAGAGTTGGAAGGACTAGGCCTACTGACATCCATAAGACTGGGTGCTGGTTCTGAGCTGAGGCTGCTAGGAACTTGTGAACATAAAAGAAACCCCCTTTGTGGAGTTTTGCAGGCCTGCTCTTGCCAGTGCCCACCAGTGATCTCTGGTAAGCTTATTAGCATGCGTGTAGATTCTTTTATTGCTTTCAACCATTTTTCTGTGTAGTATTTTTACCTTAAAAGATAGGCTTGCATAAAAAGAGCTGTGTGTGATCTATAACCATGGGCAGTCACACTGTTAACCATCTCTGAAGAGAAAGCAAGCAAGCCTCCTTGGGCATCCTGTCTCTGCTGGGAATAACACAGTGAAGGCAGAGAACTGTGTGGTCTGGAAAGACTCTGGTCAGAAGGGAGTGAGACAAGGGTCTCCACTGCAGTGGCTGGGGAGCTAAACGTCTGAGAATGGGTGCCCTTGCTCGACCACTGAGGGGAAATGCAGGTGCAGTTGCCTTGGACTGTGACACTGTGATTTTTACCAGTAAAAAAATAGATTCCACTTATTTTCAGTATAGTAAAATTGGTATTATATATGAAATCTTTTTAATTCCCTTTTCTTGATTCTTAACAATTAATGAAAATTTACTGTCCATCTTATTGCAAGCCTAATCCCTACTTATGCAAACATAAAGGATATAGCATTTCCATTCATCTACACATAAAAATAGTGGATTATGATCCAGAAGATATGGATAATTGACAGCCACATTAAACAACAGACCTAGGACTGACCCCTGTGGAGCCCCACTAGAGAAGCCCTCCCAGTTTGACAGTGAACCATTGATAACTACTCTTTGAGTACAATCTTTCAATCAGTTTGCACACTCACCTTATACTAATTTCATGTAGACTACCTTTTCCTAATTTGCTTATGAAAATGTCATGTGAGACTGTGTTAAATCCTTACTAAAATCAGTGTATATCATGTCTCCTGCTACTCCCTATCCACTAGGTCAGTAATCCTGTCAAAGAAGGAAATTAGGTTGGTTTGGCCTGATTTCTTCTTGACAAATCCATACTGGCCATTCCTTATCATCCTATTATCCTCTAGGTGCTTTCAAAATTTGTTTAAGAATATAGGGTTGGAAGGGACCTCAGGAGGTCATCTAGTCCAACCCCCTGCTCAAAGCAGGACCAATCCCTAACTAAATCCCCAAATGGCCCCCCTCAAGGTTTGAGCTTACAACGCTGGCTTTAGCAGGCTAATGCTCAAACCACTGAACTATCCCTTGCGGTATCAAAATTAGGCTGACTGGTCAATAATTTCCTGGTTCTTCTTTGTTCCCCCTTTTAAAGATAGGTACTATGTTTGCCTGTCTCTAGTCATCTGGGACCTCACTCATTGCCCATGAGTTCTCAAAGATAATTGATTATGCTCTACCTTTAATACTGTCCTGATTCTATGCCAGGTTTGTAGATGGCTGTTGAGGCTAGCAATTCAGATGGTCATTGCTCAGTACTAGAGGTATAATGCTTATATAATAGTACAGAGGATATGTTGCTCTATGGTGCACCAAATCTGGCCCTCGTGTTTGTGAGAGGTAAAAGGTTGCCATTCTCATATTGTTCATAAGAATGTTATGTAATTGCACAACAGCCAGTTGAGAAGAGGTAAGCCTCTCTGTTTTTTCCTTCAATGACAGTAGTTTGAAGGACACCTTCAGCATAAAATTCACATTTCTGTCTGAATATTTTTACTATTATTAGAACTAACATCTAAGATTACTGTAAATGAAAGAAATTAACTTTTTTTCCTCTATTTTATTCAATGTATGTACTTTGTGCACTTTGACACCTCTTTGAGTATACTCAGTTTCATGGCTCCCAGGTATAACCTGTAGTCAGTGAGGACCCAGGTCTGCAAAAACTCAAGCTCATAAGAACGGCCATACTGGGTCAGACCAAAGGTCCATCAAGCCCAGTATCCTGTCCTCTGACAGAGGCCAAATGCAGGTGCCCCAAAGGGAATACACAGACAGGTTATCATCAAGTGATCATGAGTCACTTCATTCAAGTGAGTGGCCATATTGAATTTGTGTTTGTAGGATCATGCCCTTAAACAATTTTGCATGTTGTTTAAGTTGGTCTTCCACAAATCAACAGGTGAATTTTATTTTAAAAGAGGAAACCATGATAATAAAATTACAAAAATTGGTGAGGGGGTAGGAGGCGAAGGGCAGATGGGAGCACCGGAAATGGCCTTGACTAGTTTTTTTTTAAACTGACTAGATTTTAAAAAGAGGTTGTTCCTTTAAAAAACATTAAGGGCCTGTCTACACTTGAAATGTTACAGCAGTGCACATTTGCAGCTTTACTGCTGTAGTGCTTCAGCGTAGATGCTACCTATGCTGACAGGAGGAGTTCACCTCCCTGAGAGGTGGTAGCTAGGGTGACAGAAGAATTCTTCCATCAACCTACTGCTGTTTACACTGAGGGTTAGGTCAGCCTGGCTATGTCTCTCAGGGATGTGGATTTTTCACACCCATGAGGCAACATATTAAGCTGTCTTAATTTTCTAGTGTAAACCATGCCTAATTCTTGATGATGGTTTTTTTAAATCGTTTTCCGTGCACATAGTTTCATGGCTTTATCTATGATATTTTTTAAGTGGAGGAGCAGAAGTTAAAATAAAACTGCTTAAGCTTGAAAAGAAGTAAAACCAAATATTAGAGAGAGATTTTGCCAGATGGCTACATTCAGTTATATTTTTCTTTAATAGGGTTGGCTTGTTTTCTTGAAAAATAGAACCTAATTCTACTGGAGTCATTACTCTAAAAGATTTCAAATCCATTTGAACTAGTAATTCACTGATATATAATGGAGCTATGGTAGTGGCCATTGATTTATGGTGAATTGATTTTTGAAGCCTGACCCTTGCACTGTATTGCAGGAAGTGTTTTGGGAAGAACTCAGATAATTCAAAGATCATCTCAGAGAATGTGATCTGCTATTCATGGTTTCCCTTCTTAATTCTCAATATAGTCACATGTGATTTCATTAGCACGGCTAGAGATTCAATTATAATGACATTTATGGAAGTGGGGAGTGGGAAGGGGCTCTGTTGCCTCATTCCTCTTCATAATTCAAAAGGAGAGGGGGGAGGGATTTTAAGTTATCGCCACAGCCGTAGATTGTTGGAAAAACATTTGTAACCATGATCTAAACTGAGAGCCAAAATTAAAGGCTTCTAAAGTAGAGAACAAAAATCTCCTGGGGCCCTATCAAGTATTTTCCTGGAATCAAGACTAAGAATTAGGCTTCTATTTTGTTCCATTGAAGGTAATGAATAATATTTAATAACCTCCTTATGTTATTGTTGGCATCTCTCTGATCGCTATACCCTTACTGGTCAGCATGGATAATGGATGATAGAAAAGGTGCTAGGTTGTTTGTATATGCCTTGGCTAGGATTTTACTATCCACATTCAAGAGTGATACTGGTTTGTAAGAGGCATATTATCTGACAAGTCATTTTTGAAGAACTAATTGTGGCTTCATTTAGGACAGATGGGAGAGAACTATGTAATTTGGAATTACTGTACAGGAGGTACAGATGGAGATAATCAGCTTTATCTGAGTGTAATGGTTGGACAATCTAATCTTGGTATATTTCATTTGAATAAAATTTTACTTTATTTTGGAGAGGAGGTAGGTTGAAACCAGGATTGATCCAGACCCTATCATGCACCTAATACCCTCCACTGCCGAGTTCAAGTTGCAATGAATATACTAATAGATTATAATTCTCAGACTGGTTCATAATCTAACAGTGAATATTTTCATTTACATATAACATCATCGGTGGAGTATACAGTTCAAGAATATTTAAGGCAAGGGTCGGCAACCTTTCAGAAGTGGTGTGCCGAGTCTTCATTTATTCACTTTAATTTAAGGTTTTGCGTGCCAGTAATACATTTTAACGTTTTTTAGAAGGTCTCTCTCCATAAGTCTATATATTATATAACTAAACTATTGTTGTATGTAAAGTAAACAAGGTTTTAAAAATGTTTAAAAGCTTCATTTAAAATTAAATTAAAATGCTGATCTTACACCGCCGACCCGCTCAGCCTGCTGCCAGCCTGACGTTCCATTCACCTAGGCTGGCAGCGGGCTGAGCGGGGCCTGCAGCCGGGACCCCAGCTGGTAAGTGGCTGGCAGCCAGAACCCCAGACTGGCAGCGGGGTGAGCGGGACCAGTGGCCGGGACACCAGACCGGCAGTGGGGGGCTCAGCCCACTGCCGGTATGGGATTCCATCCGCTGGCTCCTGCCAGCCAGGATCCCGACCCCGCTCAGCCCGCTGTTGGTCTGAGGTCCCGGCCCTGCCCACATAGAGCGGGTACCTACCTTCTCCCTGGTTTTAGCGCATTCTCTTCCTCTCTCTCTGCACTGAGCTCAGAGTGGGAGTGCACTGAGCTGGGGGAGAGCTGGAGGTGAAGGAGCAGGCTGGGGGTTGGGGTGTAGCATCTGGCCAGGAGCTAGAATGAGGGAGGGGGCTCAGGATTGGGGCAGGAGGTTTGGGTGTGGAGCACTTACCTGGGCAGCTCCCATTTGATGTGAGGGGTGCAGGTGGGAATGTGGGGTGTGTGTACAGGAGCTTCTGTTTGGTGCTCAGGGTGGGGGTGAGGATGTGGGGGGGTGCAAGAGTTAGGGCATGGGTGTGTCGGGGGGCTGGGTATGTGTGGGGGATGCAGAAGTCAGGGCAGGGGGATGGGGTGTGTGGGGAGGGTGCAGGAGTCAGGGCAGGGGGATGGGGGCATGTGAGGGGGTGCAGGAGTCAGGGCATGGAGTGTGGGGGAGCTGGGTATGTGTGGGAGGTGCCAGAGTCAGAGCTGGGGTCATGGGAGGTGCAGGGGTCAGGGCAGTGGGCCGTGTGTGTGTGAGAGGGGGTGCAGGGGTCAGGGCAGGGGCCTGGGGTCATGGGAGGTGCAGGGCTCAGGGCAGAGGGCTGGAGGATCGGGGGGTTCAGGAGTCAGGGCAGGGAGCAGAGGGGTGGGATGGAGTCAGGGCCGGCTCTAGACCCCAGCGCGCCAAGCAGGCGCGTGGGGCGGCCCTTTCCCTGGGGGGCGGCATTTGGCTCCGGTGGACCTGCCGCAGGCATGCCTGCGGGAGGTCCACCGGAGCCCGGGACGAGCGGACCTGCCGCAGGCATGACTGCGGCGGGTCCCCTCTTCCCGCGGCTCCAGTTGAGCTCCCGCAGGCATGCCTGCGGGAGCTCAGCCGGAGCCGCGCGAAGAGGGGACCGGCCGCGGGACCGGGGAAGGGGCGGCGCTGCGCACGGCTGCTTGGGGCAGCCTATTTTCTAGAGCCGCCCCTGGATGGAGTCGTGGGGATGCTCCAGCCCCCTGCCCTGAGCAGCTCACGGCAGGGGGCTGGAGGGGGATATGCCCTGATTCCACCTTCCTTCCCCAAGGCCCCATCCCCTGCTTCTTCTCCGGAGCAGTGAGCACACTGCAACTACGGTTCCGGCTCCGCTTCTCTCCCTCCCTCTCCAGGGCCATCAGCTGTTCGGCCGCAAGGAGGGAGAGGAGGAGGGACAGGAACCCAGCACACTGCGGGAAGAGGCGGGGGAGGGGGGAGCTTGGCTGCCAGTGGAGGTTGCCCTGCAGCAGCAGCTGCAGGACCAAGCTTCTGCCCCCGCAGGAGAGAGCAATAGGCAGGGGGGCGGAGAAGAGCAGGCTGGGCCGGGCAGGATTTTTAATGGCACGCTGCTGCCTGCTGGGGTCCTGGCCGCCGGCCCCGCCCAGCCCGCTCCTGGCCTGGGTTCGGCAGCAGGCTGAGCGGGGCAGCGGCCAGGACCCCAGCAGGCAGCAGCGTGCCATTAAAAATCAGCTTGTGTGCCATCTTTGGCACGCGTGCCATAGGTTGCCGTCCCCTGATTTAAGGTAACTTATTCAGCAAGTTGGTAATCACTATTCTCCAAACAATCCAACAAAATCAAATAAACCAATATAAATTAACCTGTTGTTGCTATTAAATTAAGCTGCCTGTAATGTGAGGAATAGCCATTTAAACCACTGCTTTATCTCCATCCTCAGTTGTGTTTCCTCTAAAATCCAGCACTTATTGCAAATCAACTCAAACTATCCAACTGAAAAGTAAAAGTCATCATAATTTTGCCTATCCTGAATTTGATGTAAGCAGAGTCAGGATGAGCCCCACCCTGACATCTGGTGGTAAATTATGGGGAGTGCAGAACGAAGTTTAAAGTGTTGCATTGGTATTTCTGTTATTTGCATGGGCACTCCCACCCCACTTAGTATACCGCAAAGCAGCATGGGATGGTTATTTTCACAGCTGTGAGAGCCCCAATTTCGTTGTTATTGGGGCAGGAGGAATGAAATGTTGTCACCCTGATTGGGTAAATAGGGAACTACAAAATTGTCTTGTGATGGGGGGTTTCATTGTCAGCTGGATAGCGCTTGCTAGATGGGGCACATGAGTTCCAAAAGCCATTGAAAGGAGAGAGGCTGGGGACAGAGATCTGTACTGAGTGGTGCAGGCTTCTTGTGTGAGCCAGAAGCACCAGTCCCACTGGTGCCTCTCTCCACTGTGGAATGTCAGAGTTAATTTTTGATTCCCTTAAGAATCTAGATACAGGTTACTGAGCTGAACTCACTGGGGCTCCCCTACTATGAGCTGGAATCACTAAGAGCTGAAATCACTGAAGAGCTGGACTTGCTGAGCTGAGAGCACTGAGTACTGTGCTTATGAGTGGGGGAGCCTGAAGCAATACCGTGGAGCAGAGCAGCTGGCAGAGCGGAGTGGAGCAGTTTGTGCAGCCCTGGGTGAGTGGAGCCAAGAAGCTCGTGAGGACGGCCAGAGTGGCTCACAGGACAGCTGGTGGGCCAGAGCAGCTGGCAGAGCGGAGCAGCCCACAGAGCAAGCGGAGCTGAGCTGTTTGCGGGGACGACTAGTGGAAGCAGAACCCCACGAAGAGGCAGGGCAGTTGGCCCCGAACCCACGTAAGGTGCCCCTTTCTACCCAGGCTGGGGAGGGGGACCTCTGCAGAGAGACTCTTGAACTCTGGGGCTGCACTGACCCGGGACAGAGACTTTTGGATTGTGGGACTTTTGGGACTGTGGGTGATTTGGGGGTTGCTGGACTCAAGGGCCCCAAGAGAAGGACACGGCCCAATTTGCTGGGGTGGGTCTTTGCTCACGGTTTGACCTATGAACTCTAGTTGAGGTATTTTCCCAGTTTAATGCTTGTTGTTTATCTCATGTAATTAAACCTTTTCTGCTACACCAAGAGTCTGTGCTTGCGAGAGGGGAAGTATTGCCTCCTCGAGGCGCCCAGGGGTGTGTGTAAGATTTTCCCAGGTCACTGGGTGGGGGCTCGAGCTGGTTTGCATTATGTTGTGGGGGAAGGGACCCCTATGTATTGAACCCGGCCCTTGCTGCTATTGTTTCGGCCTGGCAGAAGGGTTACATTTTTGGGGGCTCGTCCGGGATCCCTGGGTCAGTACCCCTCGCAAGCACATGTTGAGTGTTCCACTGTAGTGGGAAATAATTGTGTTTATATTTTGAGGAAATTACTGTTGGTATAATGGCTAATATGTCGGGTCTGATGGGCCCCAGTCCTGCAGCCTCTAGCTCAGGGGCGGCAGCCACAGCCTATGATTGGGCAGAAGCACTGGGGCATATATTGGAAAAGATTGTGCTGGCATATGCTACGTCAAACTCTTGTCATAAGTTAAGGCTATTTGATGGGAAAGAGGAGTTTGAGCCCTGGTTGGAGCATACCACTGAAATGCTGCGGGAGTGGGCCATACCCGATGTAGAAAAGCGAAGATGTCTAATAGAGAGCCTTAGTGGCCCAGCACTAGATGTAATTCGCACCCTGAAGCTAATTGACCCTGGGGTTAGTGTGCAGGACTGCCTAAAGGCCCTTGATAATACCTTTGGGAGCGTAGAGAGCCCTGAAGACAGTTACTGTAAATTCCTTGATTCCCGACAGCAAAGGGGTGAGAAAACTTCAGCCTATATACAGAGGCTGGAAAGACTGCTTCAGAGAGCTGTTATGAGGGGAGCAGTGACTGTTGAGCAGATGGATCAGACCAGACTGGCTCAAGTTGTAAGAGGGACTCAGTATCAGAACCCGATCCTACTGCATCTCCGACTAAGAGAACGGCAGGAACATCCCCCAAGTTACTCCCAGCTGATAAAGGATGTCAGGGAAGAGGAAGAAAAGCAGGCTGCCAGCGAGTGTTGGGAAGCCCAAACATTGGAACCAGGCAGCACAACGCCACTGCAAATGGCCAGTGTACTGATGGTGAGCACCACAGAGGAACTTGCCCAACAAATGCAGGTCCTGACGAAACGGATAGCTGAACTGCAAAGCATCATTGACCGAGCTAAGGTTTCCAGGAATAAGGAGCCTCAGACTGTGACAATGGAGAAGTCAGTATCTAGAGCCACTGTTCCACCCCGGCGAAGGGGGAAAGGGCAATTCTTTTGCTACCGGTGTGGTCAGGATGGGCACAGTGCTGCTAACTGCCATAAGGAAGAGAACCCCTCCTTAGTGTATGAAAAGCTGAGGAGCAGTTGGGAGAGACCCAGTAGCGGCCAGAAGGTCTGGGGCTGGAGACCACCTAGACCTACAGGATTTAAAGATTCTCCCAAAAGAGACCGTCCAGCTGGGATCCCTGCAGGACTGATAGGGCCGCGAGCAGAGGTCATGGTGAGGATTGAAGGGGTGGAGTGTAAAGCCATGCTTGACACTGGATCTCAAGTGACTATTATATTTCAGTCATTCTACCAACAGATGCTTAGGCACCTGCCTATACAGCCACTGACTGGCATTGGTCTGTGTGGCCTCAGCATGGATGAATACCCGTACCAAGGGTATGTCATAGTGCACCTGGAATTCCCAGAGGAGGTTGCTGGGGTAAGGGAAGAGGTAGACACAGCTGCCTTAATATGCCCTGACCCTAAAGGGACCTCTGATGTGTCTGTGCTGATAGGGACCAACTCCAGTCTCTTCAAGGTGCTCACGGATTACTGCAGACGACGGGCTGGGGACCAGTACCTGAGTACCCTGATGATCCATACGCTTTGTGCTGAAGCCTATAGGAAAATTGAGAGTGCTAAAAAGGAGACATCTGAGCTACCGATTGGGGCACTGAAGTACATGGGCACAACCCCCTTAGTAGTGCCCGCAAGGACAGAGCAAGAAGTGCTTGTCATGAGTACCAGGCTGAAAGGCAGTAAAGGGGCACTAGCAATGATAGAGCAGCCAGTTGAAGGAGAGCTCCCGGAAGGAGTGCTGGTCCCCAGTGGAGTCATAACCCTACCTGCTGAAGCCCAGGAAAAGGTGACTATACTGATTGCCAATGAAACAAGTAGAGATGTTGTTGTGAAGCAAGGACAAAAGATAGCAGACCTCTTCGAGCCTGAATCAATTGTGAAACCCCAGTGTGAGACTCAAGTTCCGACAATAGACCCAGCAAAGTTTGACTTTGGAGATTCACCATTGTCGGAGGAGTGGAAAGATCGCTTGAGGAGGAAACTTTGTGAAAGACCCAAGGTGTTCTCATTGCATGAGTGGGATGTGGGATGCGCAAAAGGAGTAGAGCACAACATCAGACTACATGACTCCCGACCTTTCAGAGAGAGATCTAGGAGGCTTGCTCTCTCCGAGATGGAAGATGTGCGACAACATCTTCAAGAGCTGGCTGCAAATGGCATCATTACAGAGTCCCGCAGCTCATACGCCTCGCCCATTGTGGTGGTCCATAAAAAGAATGGGAAAATCAGGATGTGTATTGACTACCGCACCCTGAACCGCCGTACTGTGGTTGACCAGTACACAATGCCTCGAGTCCAAGATGCCTTAGACTGTTTGCTGGGAAGCCAGTGGTTCTCTGTGTTGGATCTTCGGAGTGGATACTACCAGATCCCTCTGGGTGAAGAAGATAAGGAGAAGACAGCCTTCATCTGCCCATTAGGGTTTTATCAGTTCGAACGCATGCCCCAAGGGATTTCTGGAGCACCTGCCACATTTCAACGTCTCATGGAGAAAGTTGTGGGAGACATGAATTTACTGCAAGTGTTAGTTTATTTAGATGACTTAATTGTGTTTGGAAGAACTTTGGAAGAGCATGAAGAAAGACTTCTTAAAGTGCTTGATAGGTTGGAGGAGTATGGTTTGAAGCTTTCCATTGACAAATGCCAGTTCTGCAGGACCTCGGTGAAGTATGTGGGCCACATCGTGTCCCAAGAGGGTGTAAGTAATGATCCTGATAAAATAGAAGCACTCACTACATGGCCCCGTCCAAGCAACTACAGAGAACTCAAGACTTTCCTTGGGTTTAGTGGCTACTACCGCAGATTCGTGAAAAACTATGCTACAGTTGTAAAACCCCTCAATGATCTTACCAGGGGATATCAGTCCAGCAAGAACAAATCTAAGACCAAGAATAAAGGGCCTTCCGTGCAGAGACACTATGGCCCCTTCAAACCCTTTGGGCCACGGTGGAATGAGAGATGTGAAAGGGCTTTTCGAGAAATCATGTTGTGGGGGAAGGGACCCCTATGTATTGAACCCGGCCCTTGCTGCTATTGTTTCGGCCCGGCAGAAGGGTTACATTTATTTCCTTCTCTAGTGATCAAGCAACTTTATAGATTGCCTCAGATAGCACAAAAGACAAAAGTCCCTGAGGAACCTCAGGTGTGGATAAGTGATGCTATAGGATGCTATAGCCAATAGGATCAATAGCCTTGTAGGATCAAAGGCTGCTTGTTTTCATAATTGGGTTACCAAAAATGTTGGGAAATCATAATAATTTTGTCCTTGTGTGTTGAGGGGCCCTTTTTTATGGCTGCTGTTGAGCCTCTCCAAGTCTCCTGTTAGTTCTGACAGTCTAAGTCCTCAACTGTGCATCAGAATCCACTAGCAGACTCCATCCCCATAATTGCTGTGTTTTTTCAGTCAATGATGTTCAATGTTCCAGACATAGGTGGCGGGTGTCTCTTGCATTTGGGAAGACTGGGTGGGAGCGCCGGAAGATCCCTGGAAGTGGGGGCTTCCACCAGTTCCCAGATCATGGCCCTGTCCTCTACTCTGCCCCAAGGTCCCACTCCGCCTCTTCCCATGAGGCCCCGCCCCACTTCACCTCTTTCCCCCCCTCCACCTCATCCTCCAAGACGCCCCCCCACTCGCTCCTTTCCACCCTCTCCTGAGGCCCCCTTGTCCACTGCTTATTCCTCTCTGACCCTTTCCCCAAGCCCCCCACTAGCTGCTCGCCAGATCCTTGCTCCTTTCTGTCCCCTCCTTCTTTAAGAGCAAGCAATGGCGGGGGAGAGGAACAAGCAGCAGGCAGTGGGGGCATCCTTGGGGCCAGGGCCAGCTCCAGATAAAGCCGATCGGCGCTACTTCGGCAGCAGCTCAATTGTGCCACTTCATTCTTCAGTGGCAATTCGGCGGCTGGTCCTTCGCTCCCTCTCTTCCTCTTCGGCGGCACTTCAGCAGCAGCTCAAAGAGGAAGAGAGGGACTGAGGGACCCGCCATCGAATTGCCGCCGAAGACCCGGACATGCTGCCCCTTTCCATTGGCCACCCCAAGCACCTGCTTCCTTCGCTGGTGCCTGGAGCCGACCCTGCTTGGGGGAAGAGGCGGAGTGGAGGCGAGAAGAGGCCGAGCGAGGGCAGGGTCTCAGGGTGGAGCATGGGCTGAGTGTGGATGAGGCCATGGTCCAGGTGCCAATGTCCTCTCCACTTCTCAGGAGTTTCTGGTGGCGGTGCTCTAGAGGCAGCAGGCCGGTGCACATCCAAGAGGAGGTGCGCTGACATTTCTTGCCCCGTTTCGGGAGGCTTAGCCTCCCCAACTGTCTTATATCTGCCAACCACAGTTTCAGATCAGTAAAACTGATAAACTGGCTGAGAATTGTGGAGGCTAGCTCATCCCTTGCCAGGAGAAAAGCATCATTAATGCCAGTGAAACATGGTGGCTGTGATTTGTGGACAGAATTCTCAGAGTGAGGCAACTAACAGTATAAATCATGGCACACAGTTTGAAGCTCAATCAGAGCTGTTGTTCCCAAATTCTGTCGACTGACTGCCCCAGGAAGCTGGCAGACTAATGATCAATGTTAAAAGCAACTTGTTTTGGCTGGATAGTAGGGATTACAGAGAGACAAAAAGGGAGTAAATACATTCTATTAAGCTGAGTGCCTCCCCTCTTTTTGGATGTACACATCCATACGTTAAAACGTGGGCCAAATTCAGAGTTGTGTGAATCCTATTGGTCTGGATCCATAGAGCAGTTTATGCACAGGCTGGCTGTGGTGTTTCACACTCTCTGCATTTCACTTTGAGTTTTGAAGTTCATTAAAACAAAATGCAGCCTAATTGGGGGTTGAAATCATGCAAAACAACTGAATGTTTTGCTTGAAACTAGAGATGAGTTCAAGCTGCAACATTCCCATCCAGATTTCAAACAGCTCATATTTTTGCATGTTCAGATCCAGTTGTTTTGTTTCTGTTTTGTTTTGTTTTTCCTCAGCTTATTATAGATCAGGGCATTGCAAAATCATTATTAAAGACAGAAGCCAACTTGAAAACTCACATCTGGATCCATGTTTGGAATTTGGCCATCCCGACATTCTGAAACGTTGATGCCCGTGCCTGCTAAATTCTCAGCTCCTGCTTGGCAAGAGGGTTGTGAACCTGGTTTGAGATTTGGGTTTGTAGTGGTAACCCAAACATACCTGAATCTCACCTGATTTTGGTCTTTGCTATAAAAGTCTTGCAGAACAATGGTCTCATGCCCCTGAGAAAGCAACTTTATTATACTTGAAAGTTCACAGAACCATGCAGAGACTGTAACTAAAAGTGAGGAAATCGCTTTAATTTAAGCACAGCCCCAATGTGGGTGGAAAGACTAAGATTAATCCACTTGGGAAAAGCAACCTAATTTAAAGTGAGGCTTTTCATGGTCATTTCCATAATTGGTTAGAAAATCAGCTTTGATCTAGGAACATTTTTATTTGTTTTAACTATGTCCTATTTAGTGAAGATGTAATAATTCAAAACAATTACATTAAAGTAATTATACTTTAATAAATATAAGGTTAATGCTTTAGTCCGCAATAGAACCTGTACATTGAGGCAATTAGCAGCAGCAATTGAAAAGGAGGGAGCTGATTATTATGTTTGTGGAATGGCTTCATTAAAATAGTAACAAACAATCTATTCATCTTTCTCTAAACATCAACAATATAAAAGAATTCCTCACCTCAAAGTCGGGTGCATTAAATTATTTTAAGGAAACAAAATAAGATGCTAGAAGTTGGCATGTCAGGATATGATTTACAGCATGAATTAGATTCTTTTGTGTGATCAAAGATATAATTAAACTTCAATAGCAGCATGTCACAATATTGAATGGCTTGGTGAAAAGCTGATCTTTTAGAACCTAGCTCACAATGAGAAGCTTTTTTGCTGCTTTTGGGACATGCAAGCAGGCTGCATTGCTTGTTCAATGGCTAGACACATTTCCACATTGTTATGCACAAAGGAAAGGCACAGCTTTACCCTTTGCAAGACAAACCCAAAGGTACTGTATACATAAAGCAAGCAAAAAACAATGGCCTCTGTACAAAAGAAACCATTTGCCTGATATTGCATGTTACAGTTACAGGAGAAAAATGTAAAGGGAAACCATGAACTTAAAAATCACATTTCTGTCTGAAAATGTTTTACCTACAGTATTAATGTTGCTTAGGACTACTGTAAATGGAAGAGATTAGAGAAAACCATCTATTTCTCTTTTTCTTACATTTGTTTACTTTGTGCATTTGAAAGCACTTTGTCCACAGTCAATCAATGTCACTCTTTTCCCTGTGTAGGTACTTTTCCCCTGTGTGTTTTTGACACAGTAAGGGGGAGAGAAACACTTGGGGGGGAGGGGGTTGTGTGTGTGTTTTTTAAGAACAATGTGATTCCAAAACAAAACACAAATAGTAGGAAGAGATGGAGAGACTCCAAGGCAGGTGTAGTGTCTGAAACTGCTTGTGACTCGTTCTCTTTTTGTAGTGCATAAGAATTGGGTAATATCCCTTTAAATAGTTTGGGAGCCCTCTAGTCTAGTGGGCCTCCCTGTCTTCTGTTGTAGAAGCCATCTGAACCTGCCAGAGCAGCAGTGTACGTAGGTAGCTAGGTCTTGTTTATTTGTGCATAGTTAATAAATACAGTTAGTTGGAATCCAACTCTGCCAGTGTGGTTTCCCCGTGGTGTATAGTGAGGAAACACAACACTTCTGTTTGTTAAATTGCTAGATATCAATTTGACTATATCTCTTTGATACTTGTTCACATTTTAACAAGACATATCTTTCTCAGATGGCAGATAGAAGTGAATAGTTAAATTCTTAGAGGGTGGTTGGTGGACCCCTAACGTAGGGAAACTTACACCATCATTTAATAACTTATTTAATCTATTTACTAATAGCAAAATTTACTGAGATATTAATCTACAAACAAAGACACCATTGCAAACAATCAGTAGAATGAAACTGGATTCCTTATTTAAACTAATTTTCTCATTTCTCCTCTTTCCTCACCTGCATCCATTCAGTCTCTACTCAGCCATAGAAACATTATTTAGCTATCTCACCTTCACCTTGGTAGGGAAGGAGTTAAATAAAATCCTAGTGCGAGCGCGGTGCAGATGGGAGGTTGCTATATAATAATTTAAGGATACTGAGCTATAATTTTGTGAATACTGCATGTGACCCAGTTATTGAGTGAAACTGTATATAATTATATTAGGGGCTAGCAGAATGGTTATTACACATGTGTTCTTTAACTTAGTGAGGGCTACTGGACGAACAAACAGGAAGGCAACACAATGACCCCCTAGATAAGAGCTCACATTTGAAAGACAGCGGGGGAAGCCATTAACTTTGAGGATCCTATATTCTGTCCCCAATGAAGAAGCAAGTCTTATGCTGTCAGGCTTGGAGCCTACAGATCTAAAGAACACTAAACGGTTAGAAAGCTCCTGTCAGGATAGGAAGCTGGGGTCAGTTGTCAGGGGCCTCCACCTGGAACAGGCTGACATAGAGAGAGGCTCTGCAGAGGGAGTCTGAATAAATTGGACCTTCCCCAGACCCAGGGAATAGTAAGCCTTCAGGAATACAACAGGCATGTGTATAGACTCTTTATTGTTTCAAGATATGTTTTCTCTTAAATGCCTTGCTTCTAATAAAGAATACTTTACTTAGGAAGGCTATTTGGTCACTGGTTACCATTGTCTTTGCTCCCAGAGGAAACAGAAGATAAGTCAAACCTGCTGAGGTAATAGCAGATGATCATAAAGGATTTCAGCCCAAACCTAGTCTCAGCATGGGAGAATCATGTGATTTCACCCCAAGAGAGAGATCATGGCTTAAGACTCAAGACTTGGGGGGAGGGGGTGGTGCACTCAAAAAATCTAGCAGAGGTCACAGGTGCAGTTAGCTCTATAAATATGACAGAGCGTATCTATGTGATTACAGTCACAAGTCAACTAGCAAACGAACCTCTGAGGTTAGCTGGTCTTCCGTGTGAAGAAATGTCCTACCTTAGAACTAGTGGGTTTGAATAAGTGAGACTCATCAGTGTATATAGTTCCAAGGAGAAGCAGAGATAAGAACAGGACAGAAAGGGAGGTTATTGTTAAAGGAAAACAGTCAGTACCATGTGGTGTTTTCACTTCTCCCTTTTTTAGGTATCTGTCATATTTTATTGGCTAAGAGCTATTTTCTAAGATGGGAGTGCAATGAGAACTTCACTTACCAGTAGTCTGATAACATATATAATTTCTGCTCTTCATTTTTTTTTACCTTGAGTAGCAAACATTTAATATACTTATGTCATGTACCCTGGCTGCTCACTAGGACTGCTGTGAGGGGAATCTAAGCTGCTTCTGCTCTGCATCCCCCGGTGTTCCAAGCCCCTAGAGTGTGACTGGAGTCCAGCCATTTCCCCAATCTTGGAGACCTTACTCACACTCTCAGGGCACAGACCTTCTATATGGCACCCCCCTTCTTAGAGTTGGAATCCATTGTCCAGCTACCTAACATATCTGGGTACAGCACTGACCCTTCAGAGTCCCCAGTACTTAAACATATCCTCTCCCAGAACTGCACCTGAAAGGTGTGAAGCTTTTGGTATACAGGGTAACTTTCTCAGGGGCATGCAGTAGTTGAGAAGCACATACACACACTCAGACACCTTGCACACAGTCTAACACTTTTATGCTCCTTTATACTTAATCATGTGAAGCACAGGAGAATACAGATCATACAAAAGATTGGCCCTTATTATCTCACCCTTCCCTTAGGAGCCGTTAGGGACCATCAGTGTCCAGGAAGGCAAGCAGTCCCCTGTTACATGCTGGATGGTCCCTCCCCACTGGCGCCCCTTAACCAGTTTCTGTGACCTTGCACTCCCTTGCGCCACACTTCTCTTCTTGCCTTATTCTCTGTTCCTGTGGGTTCCCTTATTTAAACTTCTCCTGATCATCTGGCCCCTTTGTTCTCCTCCTGTTAAGTTTCCATTGCTCCTATCTTTCTCCCTTCTGAGGAGTCAGCTAAACTGGTTTTATAAGGATGCATCTTACCTATTGTTTCCAGAAGATTGTTCCTGAATAGGGTTGGTAAGGCCAAAGCATGATTCTGTTGTATCTGTCTGGTGCACAGAGCCGTCCCTAGGGTATGACAAATCGGGGCAACCGCTCCAGGCCCCGTGGGCTGGTGCAATTGGCCGGCGCGGTCAGTCTTGGAAGTCACAGGTCGGTCCCGGAAGTGATGGATTTGTCCCTTCCAACCAAGGCCCTACACCCCCCTAGAGATGGCCCTGCTGGTGCGTACCTGCTACAAGGCCTGTCAGCAATGGTGGATCCACATATATATATAGGCACAGATGATACTGCAGTTTCTCATAATGCAATTTAACAATTTCAGTCAGAATTCAGAAGCTGTACAGATATAGCCCCAATTCCATCACAACTTGTTTCAAAAAACCTCGACCTGATTCTCCTCAATTTACACTGAATCAGGCCTCCAGTGTTCTTAGGAGCAGCAGCAGCAGGTTTGCTGTAGCAGAACTGTAGCATTCTCGAATCTATATGTCAGTCAAATACAATGCACATTTTGAACAGTACCCCAGGGAAAGACGGATTCACTGGGCTTCATAGTAATGAGGCCAGCAGGTCTCCATAAGTGCACTCTATCTCTTCATATAGTGCATGAGCTAATATTGAACTTCTGAACCTTAAAGTTTATCAGGCATTCAGCAAGTTCAATTGCCACAATGCATCCCTCTGTTGATGATAATGATCGATCTAATCCAAGCTCCCTGTCATGTGTAAGTCAACAAAATAATTTCATTGGCAATCATGCACTTTATTTCTACTTTACCATTTGGAAGTGAGTCCCACTCAGTTTGGAGGCATGATATGGTGAAACTATATATGTCAATCAGTCTCCTTTGCAAAATCCTCCTTGGAATGTGAATTCCAAAGCATGAAGTTTCCATCTACAGAACCATCAGAGCTATGACTTGTCATGGGCAGCATCCCATGACTGACAGTCAGACTGAACACTTCATGGCAACAATGCTTCAGCCCCTGAAAACTAAAAACAGAGGAAAAGAGTGGTTTTTAAAATACACATTTCAAGAGGGTGGTATTTTACTCCGGCACTAAAGTTTTTAATTATTTTGAAGTTGGATAGCAACTCTTTAGGTTTAACTAAAAAGAGACTAGAAAGCTCTTTAGCAAAGCTAAAGGTGAAAGTAAAGATGGTCTTGTGGTTAACTCAGTCTATTGGGATGTTGGAGACCTGGATTTTATTCCTAGCTCAGCTACAGATTTCCTATATGACCTTTCCTGTATGAAAGTCACTTATTAGGGCTTAATCTTGCAAGATGTAGATCTCCATATGACTTCAAGGGAAGTTGAGGGTAGTCAGTACCTCACAAGAATGCCCAGCATCTTGCAAGATTCAGCCCTATGGCCAACATATTTTGTAGTTTTGTGTGTCCCATTTGACACTCAGATCTGGTCTATGCTACAGAGTTAGGTCAACATAAGGCACTTACATTGACTTAAGTGTGTAGGTGTCAACACTACAATATTCCTCCTACCACTTTAACTTGCCTGCTACGACGATCTAATAAATCTACCTTGGCCAGAGGCATAGTGCTTAGCTCGATGTAGTTAGGGCGATGAAGTGTCAGTGTAGAAACTGCGTTGGTAACGATGACTTTAGTGACTTCCAGGAGGAGTCCCACAATGCCCCATCATGACCACTCTGGTCACCGTTCTGAACTCCGCTGCCCGGTAGCAATGTAAACAGGTACACTCCCCCTACCCTTTTAAAGCCCTGGAAATTTTTGAAATTCCATTTCCTGTTTGGTCAGTGTGGAAAGTTAACCTAGCAACTGTCAAGCTGACCTTGCCAGCTCCACGCTGCAGACCCGCTCCTGCCTGGAGTACACAGGAGGTGGGGGTCTCCTGGGTCTGTGGGGAGAGGAAGCTGTGCAGTCACAGCTTCAATCCAGCCATAGGAACTTGGACATCTCTAGTCAGATCACTCAGGGCATGGTGGAGAAGGACTACAACAGGGACACTTAGCAGTGCCATGTGAATATCAAGGAGCTGCAGCAGGTGTACCTGAAGGCAAGGAAGGCAAACAGTCACTCTGGGGCAGAGCCACAGACATGCTGCTTCTACAAGGAGCTGCATGCCATCCTTAGCGGCAACCCCACCTCTAACGCCAGGCATGCTGGGGATACTTCAGAGGAGTGAGAGTCACGGGGCACTGCAGTGAAACCTGAAGATGAGGTGCTGGACAAGGAAGAGGAGGAGGTGTATGGGGGATAGGCAACCAGGGGATCCAGTGGCATGGCAAGCCAGGACCTGTTTTTGACTCCTGAGCAGTCAAGCCACTCTCAGCAGTCCAGCAGTGGTGAGCCTGATGCAGGGGAGGGAACCTCTGATAAGTACTCAGTTTGCTTCAATATTGCAGAGAGACCTCTTTTCATATATTATTTTTTTAATCAGGTTAGACGAGGTAGTGAAATAACCAGTAGAGGTTCAGTTGCTATCTGCTTCTCATTCCCCTATACAGCTAGGCAGAGAGGGCCCTCTGGAACAGTTTTGTTAATGCACACCAGGATGTCCCATGAATCCTCCATAGAGATCTCTAGGAAACTTTCCAGGGGGTAGTCTGCAATCCTCTGTTGATGGTTTCTGGGGAGGGCTGCCTTATTTCTTCCACTGTGGTAGGATACTTTCCCACACCAGTCAGCAATTACTTCAGCAGGCACCATTGCAGCACATGGGCTAGCCGCATAAGGAACCAGTCTGCAGCCAGACGCATGCAGCCGCTGTTCCCTTTCAGCCTTGGTTACCCTCATGAGTGAGATATCCACTAAAATCACCACTGTCTGTGGAGAACAGTGCCAGTATTCAGTTCAATTGCCCTATCTGCTTGGATGCCTGAGTGCTACCCCTCATTGTTCCAACTCGCCCCCTCCCTGCCCCCCGGAGCCATACTCACCAGGGTTGGGACTGCTGCCATGCTCTATGAATCCCAAGGAAAAGTGAGAATGTTGTACTTGTAACTTGTGTGGATCCAGGGGAGTGGATGCACTCACAATAGTATCTCTATCATTTCTTTAGCAACTGAAAAAGAGGCAATGGAAGATGTGTTCCAGGATGTCCTGCAAGCCTCTGGTGCATTGGATTGTAAGCAGAGGGATTGGAGGTTGAGAATCAATGACAAAATGCAGAAGGATAGCAAGGACAGGAGAAACGGGCAGCAAGAGATGATAGCGCTGCTCAGGGAGCACACAGACATGCTGCGTTCCCTAACTGATTTTCATGCTGAACACATCTGTGCTCGCCTCCCCCTACAGTCCATAGAGAACTGCATTCTGGGACCTCTCTACACTCCCCCACCCCCGACATTCCATGTATCTTCGGGGGCCACAGCATTACCCCAGCCACTCCAACCCTGTGGGAAAGTACACACGATGACAGCCACACATACACCCTGCTCTAAGAGACTGAGTTGGCATATGTGTTTGTGAATTCTCTGTTCCTTCCCCTTTAACGATACTTTTACCTGTATACATGAAGTTTATTTCAGCTTTAAATAGGCATGTTTGCACTGGTGTGGAATAAAAGCCTGTTTTTGGAAACTTAATTCATCCTTATTAGTCTATAACACATGGTAGCTACGGCCCATATTCAAAGATAACAGAAACAGTTGCTTTTGCATTGTTATATTAACGTGCACACATCACTCATTGCAAGGTTCATAGCACAGAGCAAACCTCATTGCTGCAGAACCATTCACTATTTCCCACACATTGCCGGAGTCACAATCCTTTGTAGCAAGGTGCAAATAATGGCCCTGCACACTTGCATCTCAGCAACCCCCACTATGCATTGACCAATTCCAAATTGATTCCCCACTGATCAGTAGCCGTCTGGCGTTGCCAGCTTCCACACAGTGATTGCCACTTGCTTCTCCACTGGGAGACACCATTTTGGTGTCGCTGCACCGGAAGGCTTGGGCGAGTTCTGCACACAGTTCCAGGAATGTGGCCTTGTGCATCCGAAAGTTCTGCAGCCATTGCTCGTCATCCCAGGCCTGCATAACAGTGCGATTCCCCCCAGTCAGTGCTTGTTTCTCAGGCCCAGAACCAGCGGTCCACAGTGTGTAGCTGCTCCATGAATGCCAACAGCAATCTTGAATTGTTTCTTTCCCTGGCTCATAGCCAGGCAGCCATGAAGGCATCATCATCAGACATGCAGCTCAGGAAATACTGCAGGATCAGGCACGTTGTGTTCATAATGCTCAGTGCAATACTCATAATGCGCAGCGCAGTGCAGGATCCATGTTTCTCACGGAGATGGCAGACATGCAGATTAGTGGGGCTTTTGAAAAGCAGTGCAAAACGTAATAGGATCCCATTGAATGATGGGATGGAGAAAGCTGAATCATGGGATGCTGAACCCATGTTCCCAGACACCCCTGCATGACTTGTTTGAGCCCATGAGGCATTGCAAACCCTTCCCAAAACACCCCACACTAGATAGTGGTGAGTTGCATAGTCCACTGCACTGCTCTCTGCATCGATGCAAGCACTGCTACTGTGAATGCACTCCAGTGACAGGAGGACTGTAGTGTGGACATGCAACAGCTGTATTTACTGTGACAGCTGTACATCACAGTAAACTTAAGTTGACTTAATTTTGTAGTGAAGACAAGACCTTGGAGTCTGATTTTTCAACAGTGCTGAGCATTCTTCCTTCCCAGCAACTTAAACTAGAATTCTTGGCGCCAGAACTTTGTAATATCAAATAAAAAATAATGGAGGCAAAGTCAATGTCCAATGCTGGCCTTTTCCTCCCTGTACCTCAAGCTCCTCATCTGTAATAGGAGAGGAGACAATTAATATTTCTTTTCCTCACAGGGATATTGTGTGGCTAAACTATTTAATATTTGTGAGATGGTCAGATACTGCAGTGATTAGTGTAATAATACAAGCCTATAAATAAAATATTGTATTGACCATATATATTTAGTGCTTTTAATAATGTTCCATTGTACCGTGTGTATCTGAATGATTTCAGTTCTAAGAGCAATCTTTAAAATAGACTGGTCAGTTTTTACTACTCTTTATCATTTTAGTCCAATTTAGTCCCTTCCCTGTCCCCCCAGCATATGAACAATTAATGTTACACTGTGTATGCTTTATTTATTTGATCTCCATATCACTACTGATGGTAGTAACATTATCACAGTGCACTATGGTTTGAGTAATCTGTGTTTTCTCCTAGAGTTATTCATATGTGTTAAGTGCCACAATTAATAAAAAAAATACAGTAGAACAAATATCAGTAAAAATACAAGGGTCATACTACTTATTTGCAGCTGGTCTACCAGAAGGTCAGTGATTATGCAGAAGTCCATTTACAGTCAATGGTTTTGCAGTATTGCATCAATCTATGTACTAAATAAAGAGCCTTCAAGCAAAATAGGTACCTAGCACACTTTGGAGCATTGCATAAATAATTAGTAGTAGTAGTAGTAGTAGTAGAAAATAATACTAAGGGTGAAATTTTGCTCTGAGTTAAATCTCTTTAAATCTGGAAGAATTCCATTGACTTCACTGAAGATAATCTGAATTTAAAGCAGTATATATCAGAGCAGAATCTAATTCCAGAAGTTCAGAGTTAAGAATATATCTCAGCCCATAACCTACCCAATTGGGCCTACTTACTGCAGCTCGTGTAAGGTCCAGTTCTGATAAGGCTGTGATCATGTGGAGCTGCAAGAAAAAGGATGGAATCCTTAGTTCAGTATGCTAGTTCAGGGCAAGTGTGTGGCCAAATCTCTGCTTTTGGTGGGTATTGAGAATAGTGGGGAGGCAGCCTGCTGATTCTCTCCAATGCTAATTTTGGACCAGGTAGACTCATTGGCCATGAGCTTGACACATTTAATTTCCACACCTGTTTTCTTGTAGAAACCTGCCACAGAGGTCATGCCTGCAGCATGCATGGGACTTCAGACCCACTCTCCCACAGCTGCCTGCTTCCCTCATCAGCATAGTAAGCATTGTTTGCTATTTAGTCTCTAAAATTTGCTTCTCCAGTGCTGCCAAACATACTTGTGGAGCTTACTGAGCCATTCATTTAAATGGTCGTTAAACAGGAAACTACTGCTGGAAAGTTAAGTGTCGTTTCATATTTAAACAAATGGGAACAGACAGACATAAGGGCCATATGTGATACAGTGGAAAAATTGAATGACTCATATATCCCACAAGTGTCCCATTGAAAAGAAATGAGCGGCTACGCAACTCCCATAAGTAGATGCTCTTTTTAATGAACAGAATGACATGGAGCAGCAGTGAATGGGTTAGTGACTGTAGTTCTTCTGAAACTGCAGCCATTAAAAGAAAGGGATTTACACAATGGTAGCATTGGTGTTTCCTTTGTGATTGAAGGAAAGTGGTGATTAAGGCCAAGTATGCTTATTTTTGGCTGCTGTGGACTCTTTCAGCCTGAACCCCCGCCTAAAGAGTCTACTTAAGGTCAAACAGGTTGCATATTTTAATTGTGAAGTAAACAAGAAAAGGGAGGAATTTTGGTGAAGTAGCTTCATTACTTTGACCATAGGAATATAAGATTTGCCATTTTATAGTAGACTGTGTATCCTGAAGAGTTGAGCATCCATATCCTCAGTGATGCCCAAATAATCTAAGTGCTATCTATGGCATCCTTTTGCAAAGTTCTAACCTGTGCATGGTTTTGTGAGGTAATATATCTGCAGGAGGACAGTTAAAGGGGTGACTGGGTTGTGCACATCCAGGCCCACAGCAGAGTACTCTGGGATGGTAATAAAACAGACACTAAGTTGCTCTACTCACAACTCTTGATGTTCTATAGGAAGGTTTTGACACATTTGCTCTTCTAGTCTCTATTTCAACGGGTCTTCTGTCTATAGAAATTGTGTAAATGGTGAGTATAAAGATAGGCAGGGACTCCTAGCTTTGCCTCAAGCAGTTTTCAGCAATGTTATGTTAGCTGTTATGGCCATGCAGTGCCCATTTTATCAGCAGTTCTTAGGTTGTGGGGTTCACCAAAATCTGCCTGGAGGGCTGTGAGCCTGAAGTGGACTGTTCTGTCACTTACAGTAGGTCAACGGTTCTCAAACTGTGGGTCGGGACCCAAAGTGGGTCCCGACCCCATTTTAATGGGGTTGCCAGGGCCGGCATTAGATTTGCTGGGACCTGAGGCTGAAATTGAAGCCCGAGCTCCACCCCCACCCAGGGCGGCAGGGCTCAGGCTGTGCCCCACTGTCCCCCTCCCCCACACCCCGGGCAGTCATGTATAACTTTGCTGTCAGAAGGGGCTTGCGGTGCAATGAAGTTTGAGAACCCCTGCAGTAGGTCCTTCTCAGTATAGCAGTAAACCATTGAAGTGATCCCTGCAGCACCTCCTCTGTAACAGAATGGGAACTGACACAAAGGATTAGGGGTTTAGAGAGGGTCCCATATGAGGAAAGATTAAAGAGGCTAGGACTCTTCAGTTTGGAAAAGAGAAGACTAAGGGGGGACATGATAGAGGTATATAAAATCATGAGTGATGTTGAGAAAGTGGATAAGGAAAAGTTATTTACTTATTCCCATAATACAAGAACTAGGGGTCACCAAATGAAATTAATAGGCAGCAGGTTTAAAACAAATAAAAGGAAGTTCTTCTTCACGCAGCGCACAGTCAACTTGTGGAACTCCTTACCTGAGGAGGTTGTGAAGGCTAGGACTATAACAATGTTTAAAAGGGGACTGGATAAATTCATGGTGGCTAAGTCCATAAATGGCTATTAGCCAGGATGGGTAAGAATGGTCTCCCTAGCCCCTGTTCGTCAGAGGATGGAGATGGATGGCAGGAGAGAGATCACTTGATCATTGCCTGTTAGGTTCACTCCCTCAGGGACACCTGGCATTGGCCACTGTCGGTAGACAGATACTGGGCTAGATGGACCTTTGGTCTGACCCGGTACGGCCTTTCTTATGTTCTTATGGTATGCAGGTCCTTTTACAGGTAGCTAAATGTGGCATCACACTATCAAAGAGGTTGAGGACCCCTGTGATGTATGGTGTTACTTCTTACCAAAGCTCTGTCTCCGACCCCACTGGTAAATGTTGATATAACACGGTGAAAATAAAGGGGCATACTGTGTGTGAAATATTATCCATTAAAGTCTACCTCCAATTAAAACTATAGGGACCTACTATAAATCATTATACCTAACAACTAGAGCCCTGTGCAGATACAAAAATGTGGATCTGCATCCGATCCACATCCGCCAGGATCAATCCATGATCCGACCTGCAATCCATCAGCCGTCTTGTGCCTGTATCTGCGTCAACATCCGTACCCGCAGCAGTAAGCCATCTCACAAGGGCTAGCTACGGGGGGGGAGGAGCAAGTGGGAGGCAGGATCTTGCAGGGAAGAGGCAGCATGAGGGTAGGGACTGGGGGTAAGGGTCAGCACAGGGGTGTGGTCTCAAGGAGAAGGGGTGGCGCAGAGTGGGAGCTACTGGGAAGGAGCGTCACATCACGTGCTGTTCCCGGGGGCTCACAAGCGACTGCACACGGCAGCAGCAGTGTGTGTTGAGTCACAGGGGCAGAGGGGTGGGACGCCGGGGCCCCGCCCACTCCATTCCCTGTGGCTGGGGCAGGCCCTGCTGCCCAGGAGCTGGCAGGCCAGGTCCAGGACTAGGAGCGCGGCCAGTGCTGCCAGGCCAGGCCATGGTGGGGAAGCTGGCGCTGCCTGAGGGGCCCGACCTTCTGGACAGGAAACAGTGCGGCGAGTAGGTGCTGGACAGCCCTGACTCCGGCCTGCTGTCCAGCCCCGGCCACTGGCTGCTGCCACTGGCCTCAAGCACACTGCATCCCCTGGCCTGCCCAAGCCAGACGCCACAGGCCGGGCACTGCCAGTGAATAGAGCTCTGCACAGTTGTATCTGCATCCGATCCACTATCTAAAAAATGGTCTGTGGATTTGCAGGGCTCTACTGACAACTGTCCTGTGTGGCTGGGAAGGACTTATGTGAGAATTTTTCATGGCTCAGCCTGGAATATCAGGAGGCCTCCCTGAAATGTACTAGAATGAAACCAAGAAGTTTTACTCTATGCCAGGGGTATCAAACCCGCGGCCCGCGAGGCTCTTGCGTGTGGCCTGCCAAGCTCCCCGCGCCCCTCTGCCTACCAGCGGGATTGCCCCGTGCCGCTGTCTGAAGCAGCTGGCAGCACGCCCCTTCGGGCTGGGGGGTAGGGGGAAGGAGGCAGAGGGCTCCTGCATTGCCTCCTTCCAGGCACCGGCCCCCACAGCTCCCATTGGCCGGGAACAGGGAACCGCAGCCAATTTATTTTGTTAATATTTTTGAGCACAAAACATAGGCACAAGCTTTTGAAAACTTTGCCTGGCCAGTATGCAAAGTAACTCCTAGCTGAGTGGGTAAATCTCTAAAGAAGGTCATCCTCTATCAGGTATTCTCCATTTTAATTGTTGAATAATGCCTGTGCCCGTCCATCTACATTTTCCTGCTTTCATTAACAAACCTCTCCCCAGAGAATTCCACCCTGATTCCAAGATAGTCAGGTGAGGTAACACAGCTGCAGTTCATGATTATGACCCAAGAATTTTTTTTCAAAGATTTTGCCAAAAAAATAAAGTCAGAATTAGTGAGTACAAAACACATCTAAACAATGGAACACATACAAATTAAAGTACCCACCCACTGTGTTTAATACATATCCAATGAGTCATGTCCAGAGCCAACTGTGAGAAATCTGTGTAGGTGGGTTTTATTTAGTTTTCTTTTTGATTGCTATAGTGTTTGTCTTTATCTAATAATTATTGCACTCTGAGCTAATAGACACTGAGCTCTGATTCTTCAAAAACAGCCTAATGGTACATATTCCATTTGTTATACACAGAAATAAATCACTGTGGAAATATAAGGGAATTATGTTGGGAACTGAAATATACCAAGATGGCATGGGGTAAAGGTTATTACCATGTGAATAAGTGTTGTCTTGCTCCTTTTCCCTCCCTATGTTGACATACTGAGGAGGGGGATTTCTCCTTTAAGAATCTGGGTTTTGGGACTATACTGGAAATGAGATATTGAGCCTTACCTATGGGGCAATGGTTTGAATCCACCCCAAGCTGGTAGTAAGTGAAGTCATTGCCATCCACTAGCTGTTCCATAATCTATATAAAATGAGATTGGTGGCTTTAGTTCCTAGTGGATATCTAGCCACATCACACAAATTACCAGCAGTGGTATTTATTAATCATCTTAGCAGAGAGGCCAAAGGAAAAATAGGCGTGGAGTCTGAATCACCTTCTCACGCCTTGAAATGGTCCCTCCAGGTTAGGGTTGAGGCACATTGGCAGGGCAGCGTGGGGAAGCCAACAGAGCCACTCCCTCTTCTGTGTTCATTCTGCAGATGAACAAAGAGGAGTTCAATGTGCAGAGCTGCGAATTTGGCACCTTTCCTAAGTGCTGCATTTGCTTCTGGAAACCAAAAGAACGTAGAAACATGGGATATTGGTTTCTTTGCTTTGGGATGTGGTTTGTTTTGTAATTATTTTATTTGAGAAACACGCTTTAAGCTCCATAATATGTAGTAAACAGTAGTAGGAAGCAAGTAAGGCTACTAAGGAATGGAGACCATTGCAGGCTTTAATCACTCTTGTGTTATACTTTAATAATTGCCCCTGGGTTGCGAGCTCACACCGGAACCTGCGATTTCACAAAACTTTTAGAACTCTCCAAACAGTGGACACCTGGTATATTCTGGTTGGCCACAAATATTTTTACGCATTTTGAAGAACGTTGTTTCAGGGTAAATTGTAAGAAAGGAATAAAAGCTTGTGGTGGGATTTTCAAGAGAGCGTGGTGGCGGCCTAGCTCTGCTCGCATTGAACTCCATCTCCTTGTTGCCGTCAGTGATAGCAGAGCTCTGCTCACCACAGAACACTTTTGAAAATCCCATCCTTAATTTGTTGCTACCGTGAATAGTTTTGTTAACATCCCTTCAATTGACAAAATACATCCTCAGAGCTACAGTGCACTGGGCCAGAAAGATCTCCTAGGGTAAATTCCTTTGTGGCGGTGGTTTTCCTTCATCAGGATTTCTTCCATCCATCTTTCTGCTTCCAAGGCTTCATTTTTTTCCCCCTCTTCATTTGCTTCAAATGCTCACTCACCCATTCTCTCTACTGTGGTACAATCCCTTGCTTTTCATCTCCCAGACTCTTCACATCTCACTTTTAGACACTGGACCTCAGTGCATTCCAATAGTACCCTTCTTCTATTGCATTTGTGATCAGCCATATAAGATAGTAAGACGGTTACCCAATTTTATTAATGTAAGTCACAGTGGCACATCATCACACTGTGACAAGCCGCAAAGACGGCCTGATTTTGTTTCCTCCACCATTGGAGTCGCTTTTTCCTCACAGCTCACACAACCTTTCCACACCCATCTGCCTGGCTACTCACGGAAACTTGCTATTTATTTGCACCTCTTCAGAATTGCTGTGTGCATTTACAACCATTTAAAATGATCATATGACAAAGACAGTGAATTTTTTTAATAAATCTATTTTAAATTACAATTAACCTCTCAATCCCCTGGACACCACTTATTCAGAAAGAGCTTCAGTGAACACATAGACTTTGCAGAATGCCCACTGTCACAAGTGTGCTAACTTGGTATTTTTTGACCCACTGACACCCCTCCCTCCCCCAGAATAGGCTCAATCCAGAGTTGAGCCCAACTCCATCCCCCAAAACACACACACTGCCTCCAGGGGCCCAGAGTTCAAATTTAGGGTCTCAGCAAGAACATCACAGCTGATCTGAACTGCTGATCTGGTAAATGGAGAAAGGCGTGAGTCACTTAAACTCCCGTCCTGGGGTGTCAGGACTCAGCTGCAGTGAGTACAAAGGAAAACCTTCATTCAGGCATCTGGACCCAGACACACCCTATAGCTCTCCTTGCTCCCATACAGAGGAACACAGTCAGTGCTGGTTAGCATCACCACACAGATTCTTCTTAAGTGATGGCCTCCTAGATTCAGTAGTTATGGAAGAGACCGCTACTATTACACTAAACTATCCAGCCTGAAATGGACAATACAAAAAAAGAAGCACAGACCATGAAAGCTTTGGTTCCAAATCAAATATCTGAGGTTCAAGAGGGTTTTTAATTCCTCAGAACAAACTCCTACTACCCTAGTTGATGTCTTGTAGAGTATGTTACTCTGTAAATCTGCATGGATTTTTTTAGAATATTCTAGTGAAACAGAAAGCTGGTATTCAATAGAAGCTAAATCAATTCCATTATATTTCCTCTCCCTGGTCAGTCTAAAATTCTCCTTTCAAACAGAAAAATGTAATTCTCCTCTCCCACCCTCTCCCCTAAAGGAGTGGGAGCAGAACTCTTTAGTCTGTTCTTAGAGTGACCTGTCTTGTGGAAGGAGATAAACAATCTCAGCTTGTGATATACAGTGCTCCTGTGGGCTCATGCCCCTTGTTTGCTTGTGACCTGCTAAGCTCTGCACATATATCAGAACAACCTGTTGTACATAAGGTCTCTCTAGTGTACTGATATCTTATTAATTATTATTTTATTTGCTTGGGGAGGATAAATATAAGCACTGCCTTAAAATCCATTACTGTAGTAAAATTCAAAACCTTGTAGCACTGCACAGGTCAGATAGTCTGCAAGTAACTCCATTATTATTAGCTGCCCTCTCAATGACCCCCTTCCTCACCTCACACAGAGGAACATAACAGACTCCTGCTGTCACCTGCTTCTCTGAGGATAACAGGTAATTTAGTCTCCATGGTAGTTTATGTGGCTAAACTTCCGTTGAGCAGGGACTGGCAGTCCCAGGAGTCAATCTCATCTGGAGCATAGTTCTCCTCGTTGAGGTGATAAGTTTAATATATTGCATATGAAGAGTGTACAGAAGCAAAGGGGTTTTTCCATGTTAAATGTTTTCCAACTGACCCCTGGAGCAATCCTGGTGAATAGGCCTTGATGAGATTATGGGGTGCTATTGGACTGTTAAAATAAAGTGTTTTCCAACTGTCCAGAATAAGACTTCAGGACCACCAGATCGCATCACGGACACATGCTAGTTATGCAGAGTTCAACTGTTCATTAGGGACCTGATCCTGCATCCACTGAAATTGGAAGATATTTTGCCATTGTCTTCAATGGGAACCAGAGAAGTCCCAATATTTGCAAACTATAGTCTGTGTTCTGCTATCAAAAGTGTGTAATGCAAACCCTGTTAATGTTATGGGAACTGCATGTGAACTGATCTGAGTCTATCTCCTCATACAAGTACAGGGCCCTAGGGATTGGTGATTAAGCTAATAGCTGGATTCAGATTCAGAGCCCTTGTTTGTGGGTAAATATTTTGAGATATTAGGATTCAGATTTGAGAAGAAAAGAATAGAAATGATTGAGTCCAAATATGAACCATGAAGGGAAGGGAAGGGAAAGCTGCAGCAGCTATGACGCAAGAGCAGACAGACAGGAGAAGAGAACTAATTTATTTCTAATTATGGATGTCTGCATCCTGCATTGGGTAGTGGTGGGAGTAATGACAGAGATGCACACGGCTCTTTTAGAGCAGGGCACAGCAGCAATATCAGGATATGGGAATAGCTAAAAAATAGGTATCAGTACATCACACATGAATATAACACAGAAGCTGAGAGCCCCAAGCCCAATAATGTTATAGAGTGTGTGTAGTGTGTGTATCTGCAGACTCTCCTGGTGAGGCATAACTTATTAAAAGAGACAATGAGCTAAAATGAAGTAACAAGACTGAGTGTCTCTCTGGACCAAAAGTATCTGAAAGTTGGAGTAATATACAGCCAGGCCAACACTTTTAGCAACACAGCCAGGGATAACAATATTTGATTGGACAACTTCAGTTGGGCCCCCTATATACAACGTTAAAGACCCATCCAGCCAATTATCCTTCCTAACCCATACCACCTTCTCATCTACTGCACCTCATCCATTTCCTGGTGAACCCATACCCTTTCTTTCCAATGGCTCACCAGTCTGTTTCTCTTGTCCTTTGCCAGAGGCTGCCCACTCTGCCCTTTACCTTCCCGTTCCCCACTTATCAGCTCCATAGTGGCAGCTGGCTGTGTATTCACAGGTGGCCTCTGATCAGCTGTGCCAGGGGCCATGGATTTAGGAAGGAAGGAAGGAAAGCAGGCCTTCATGAAACAAACTGACTGCCATTTTCACACCCTAGCCCAGCTGTAGTTGCATTGTTGCAGTGGTAGCTGAGGGTTTGGGGTAATATAGCCTTCTCTTTTCTCTATGGTTCCTCTCCTTGCCTTTCCTTTGTGATGCCTCTTTCAGTCTCTACTGGCTGGTAATTTTGGCCACATGCATTCCTAAAGAAGGGAAGTAGCAAACACTCCAGGCCCTAACCCTTCATTTTTTCCACCTCAAGCCAGTTCACTGGTGGGAGTACTGTACAAATGTAATAGAGCTTTTGGGTGATGGGTAATGCTTTCATAAGTCATCCATAAGAACCTCTGCCATTGCCCATTGCCCTGTGTATTGATAGGTGGCATAACACTCCTTTCCTTGGTTGGGTTTTGTTGTTGTTGTTTTGAATAAGATCTCCATAGACCAAAATAAAATAATACCCATTGACTTTAGCTAAGCTATCTCTCGGAAGGTTATAGACTCAGAGCCCTAAGACTATAATCTTACAGTGCTTTGTGGCTCTGGCTCACCTGCTGTGCCCTGTGTGTGTGTCTATGTTGTGTGTGAATTATTATTCGTATGACCTTATTGCGTAGACAGAGGCTCAAACTAGTCCAATAATAATGCACTAGAACTGTTCAGAATATGAATTTGGATCTGAGTTTTGAGCCTGGCCCAAAATTCGATAATGAGCTGCACCATAACCCAGGTGTGGAGCGCCACCAATCTTTTTGGTGTTCAAGAGCCACATCTGAATTTGGTGTGTCAGTCCTATTCCAGCATGCTTCCACATATAGACAGGATGCTGTGCCTATGGACCCCTGATGTAGGTGAGTAGGGAAGGCAGAGAGAGCATGAGTGCTCCCTCAGCACCATGTTTCTCCCTCCTCCCTGCTATGCTATGAAAGCCCCTCATTAGCTGCTCTACAGTGTTCCAGATCTGAGAGTGCTTGAGGAAGGGGGAAGGGGTGGGTATCAACATTGAAGAGTTGGCAAGTGGCTAGTAAGGGGTAAGGGAAAACTGGCAGCAGTACAGAAGCAAGTTACCTGAATATGGAAGCCCTGTCCAATAAATGTCATGAGATCCAAGAGTTTGGAGGGTCCAAATCCCCTGTTTCTTCTGGGGGCTGAGAGCAAACCTCATTCAGACCTCTCCTGATGGAAGAATTACAAGAAAATTCTGAGTCAAAACTTTTTGAGTTTCCACTCCCCCTGCATGTGGGAATAATCTATGCAGGAGAATGGGACTCAAAAGGGGAGAGATTAAAAATTAAATGCAGCAGCCACAAACTGTAGCAGCTGTGCTGGTTTTCCAAAAAGTGTAGTACCCCAATAATGCCTATAGGAACTACAGCTGTAAGCAAGCACGCACACACAGACTCAACCTTGTGCCTCATAACCTGTTGTGCTGAAGCTGATTGTCACTCTTTCTACTTCTCTTCCTTTCTGAACCAAAACATAAGATTTTGGGGCAGATCCCTGGGTCCAGTTGAGATATGTTCAAGGCAAGATAGATCCAACTCCCATTAAACTCTGTGTGAATCTTCACATTTCATTTAATAGGAGATGGATCAGGTAGTCAATGCACAGGGAACTGGGGAAAATAGGTAGAGCATAGTCATGTGAATATACTTATTTTTATTGTAGGCCAGAGAGTAGATGGTTAATGGTGGAAGCTCAGCTCATGCTTTACAGACAAATACAATACAGAAGTATAAATACTCTGGTGACGAGTGCTATAGAAAACCCTAAGATAGAACAAAATAAAATATAAAGGAAGAAATACACAATCTTGGTTTGTGAGATTACTGAGTAAGCATTAAGAACAACCACAGTGTGCAAGAGAGTAGAGCTGACCCCAGGCTGAAGGAGCAAACAGCGGCATAGACAAATGTCATAAACCACTCTGACAAACCCATCATTATATCTGTAGAAAAGACCACCTACAAGGTTAGAGGCACTAAACGAAGGATTCTCTGTGTCTGCAGCTTCTGTACTAAGCCGTATAGCTGGAGATACATTACCCTTCATAGATTGGTATTTATTTTGAACATAAATAACAAGATTTCTCCCCAGTTAGAATAAAATAGCCATTATTTTCCCATGAGATAAGAGAACAATTTGATTTACGTGACTGTCCTGTCATATCTCGACAGCACAAAGTTATGAGGTCATTTCATTATCACTTAGATTCTGAATCATCTTGATAGCCCACTGAAAAATTATTAGATGTTTTCTCACAACTTGAACACACAGTGCATATTTACTTTTCAAAGAATTGTTGTGACCTGTAATGCAGATAAGAGACTTCCCTAGTGAGGGTAAAACAACATCGTTAAATCATGTATCTCAGCAGCTTTCCAGCAGAACGTTTTAACAGATCATTTTGTGGGGGCAAAAAAAAAAAAAGGGAGAGCTCAGTCTTGTTCCCCAGCAGTCCAGAGTATATAAGACAGAAACTAAATCTCCTTTGCTTTTTTTTCTGTTCTGAAAGAAGCAGTCCACTTTTTGTAATTTATTAAACTGTTTACTCAGGAAAATTCACACTGACATAACCTTGTTTACAAATGTTCTATTGAGGACAGCAGCAAGTTCAAGTTTCATTAGCCATCACCACATGTCATGAATCATGCATTGCAAGTCAAGAGTTTGTCAAAAGAGAACAACTATGGGTGTTTTCTCTTTAGTAGATTAGCAGACTTCTTACTGGCTTCTCACAATTCTGGTGCTAAACCAACCCTGGTAATGTCATCTTCTCTCTCTTTAAATAAAGAGGGATACAAAATACAACTCACCCACCACTATCCCCCCAGCCTCAAAATGAGATTCTAGCTGACTGATAATCCAGGAATTTAAAAATTTGAATGGAATTCTTTGTGAGTAGGTCATTTCTAGAGTTAGGTAATATGGCACCACAAACTGTGCTTTGTGTGGTAATGCTAACTGATGTCCACCTTGGGTACATAACGAGGTGTGAGGTAGAGCTGCATGTTTCCAGTATACCCATGAAATGCATTACTCATCAACAGCGTGTTCCAGAGTGTTTTACAAATTAGGAACTAGCCAATCTGTAAGGAAGGCTATGACTGTGATATTTTCAGTGTGTGCTGTGTTTCTGAAACATGAATGTGCTGGTTCAGTGGCCAGTCTTTCATTTGGTTTTTTTTGCATTTCAAGGGTCAAGGAGTAATTGCACACCCTGCCCTCCGTGCAACACAATGATGTTACTTTTGTATCACTATAGCACTTTTTCCATCCAAAGATCTCCAAGTGTTTTCTAAGCATTAAAGGGTCTAGCTCAGGGGTCGGCAACCTTTCAGAAGTGGTGTGCCGAGTCTTCATTTATTCACTCTCATTTAAGGTTTCGTGTGCCAGTAATACATTTGAACGTTTTTAGAAGGTCTCTTTCTATAAGTCTATAATATATAACTAAACTATTGTTGTATGTAAAGTAAATAAGGTTTTTAAGATGTTTAAGAAGCTTCATTTAAAATTAATTTAAAATTAAATTAAAATGTAGAGCCCCCCCGGCCTGGTGGCCAGGACCTGGACAATGCGAGTGCCATTGAAAACGAGCTTGTGTGCCCCCTTCGGCACCTGTGCCATAGGTTGCCTACCCCTGGTCTAGCTTTACAGCAGCCCTGTGTGGAAGACAGGTCATTCTATTGCTACTTTACAGATGAGAAAACAGGCACAGAAAGGTTAAATGACTTGCCTGCATCACCCAGACTTCTTTACTCTCACTCGTGCAGCTTAGAATATCCTGTGTATTTCTAGTATTGCTCTTGCCATTGGTATTGGCCACTGCTAAGGTTAGGACATTGGATTATATGAAAAATCTGGTATACCCTTAAGAAGTTGTACATTGGGGTGGGGAGGTGGGGGATGTACAAATCAAAGAAACAATATTTGAAGTGACAATTTTGTTAAGTGCTTTTGATTTTATACAGCAATCCTTAGGCTTCTTTTATTTACTATCATGATGATTTGAAGGACAACCTTCTATGTTTAGGAGAAAAATGGACAAAGTGCGTTAGCTACAGCAATAGGATAAAATCCTATGAGTGCATGGACAGGAAAGACAGCCTAGTCCACTAGAGAAGATGTGGGCTTGAAAATCAGTGGATCTAGGTTCCAGTCCCAGCTCTGCTTCTCATTTGTTGTGTGACCTTGGGCAAATCACTTAAATTATGTGAGCCTCAGTTTCTCCATCTTTGTTTTTTAATGGATATAATTATATTTACCTTTCAAACACTTTGAGATCTGTTGCCTGAAGGGGCTCTGTGACGGTCCATGCCCCTAGAGTCAGGGCTGCGTGGCCTATTGGTCACAGTCTATGAAGCCACCCTTCAGTGCAGGGCAGCGTGACCTAGCGGCCAGAGTCTATAAAGCAGCCCTTTGGTGCAGGGCAGCATGGCCTAGCAGCCAAAGTCTATAGCACTGCCCTTGGGTGCAGGACAGCATGGCCTAGTGGCCAGAGTCCATAGTGCCGCCTTTGGGTGCAGGGCAGCGTGGCCTAGTGGCTAGAGTCTATAGCATTGGGGCACCCCCTATGTGGTGTGGTGGCCCCAGTAGGGGGGCCCAGGCCCACCCGACTCTACCAGGCCCCAACCCAGCTTGCCACTGACTCAGCGGGAGGTCCTACTGAAATACGCTGAGTTTCCCGGGGCCGGAGATACCACTCCGTCACCCTCCCTGGGTCACTTCCTACCAGAGTCTGTGTTGGGGTTTCCCATGAGATGTCGGGTCCTCTGTGTTTGGCGGGGCCTGTTGTCTCCAGGGTTTCCTCCAGTCGCCGGGGTGCAGGCGGGCCGTGGACGGCTTCAATTCCCGGTGCAGTCAGAGGCTGTGGCTGGCCCTCCACAGGAGCTTCCCAGGCGGGTCCTTCCCCTGCGGCCTCCCACCCAGAATGAGCTGGGCTCCCCCCCTTTATACTACTAGAGCACTTGGAGCATGCCCAGTCTTGCCAGGGAGGCAAGACGTCCGCTGCCAATACCATGGGCTCAACCCTGTCTGGGCTAGTGCGGGATAAGCAGAACCTGTCACAGGCTCTATAAATAATTATCTTGTGAAAATGTTTTAAAATCAATCTCCAAATTGAGAGTGCACCTGTCTGAAATATTTGGGAGTTTTCAACCTTTCACACTGGAAATTGCTGGCATCTGCCCCATTAAAGAGACAAACATATTTTTTAAGTTATGACAGATCTTGGAATCTTATTACTATTTTCATTTCTTATCTGTGTTTTTTTTTTAAAGTGGCAACTTCTGTTTGTTCCTTGCTTTGTTTCTACCCTGCTTTATCAAAACAAAAACCTGAACAGAGAAAGGACAAATTATGCCTAACTTGAGTAAGATGTGATATTCCATCCCCTTAAACAGTTTTTGGTATCTTACATCAGAAAGAAAAGCCCCTTTTTCACATACAACTTACCAATATTCAGAATCTAGGTGTAATATTTTTTATCATACAATATTTTTCCAAAATTCACAGGGTTCTAGCTTCTCCTTTATAAAATACTGATCTACACTGACACAAAACCTGACCACTTATAATAGTGATACTGCAGTATTTTGGGCTATTCCTGTAATAAAAAATAAAATAATATTTTTAATAAGGGACTTGCTTCCCATTGTTTTTAGTAGTAAAAACACGTTTCAGTACTATTTACCACTGAGAATAGTTTGAGTGTTGAAGGTTCGTTTGTACTCAAATGAATGTATATGAACAACCTATACTTCCTGTATTCGTTTTTATTTAGCCTAAAAGTGTTTTTATTTAGTCTTAGCAGATCAGAAATGTATAAGAGAATGGATGAGACCATTTTCTGACTGTATTGAATATCTACCTATCTATCTAATCTTCCAGCCACATAATGTGGTGGTGATAGCCATGTGATAAATTGCATTTACCATGCACCATTGAATGCCTCACTTGCACTTTGCCCATTAATCTATCTCCCACGGGACTACTTCTAACAATCCAAACCACTGAACAGCATCAAACAGATGCCATTTTTTAAAATCACCTGCCACAAAAATGTTTCCTTCTTTCTCTCAAATGTGGAAATTTCCCCCACAGGATTACACTGGCGAAGGCTTAGGATGGGCAAGAATCAGACTTGGAAAAGTGAAAGATTTAAAATCCACTAACCAGCAAACAGTGCTGCTAAAAATGGAACTTCATTCCTCTGGGAAGGTCCCTGAAAGATCTTAAGTTAGCAGACCTTAAAATCATAACATTATGTAAAGAATAGAGGTTTCTAAAAGAATTATTAGATATTTTTTCTCTCCCTCTGAACGCTGAATAATTGGTCTCATGGTGACTGAGGCACCCGAGTTTGAAGATGGAAGGATACAACAAACTAATACTTCAAATATTTTTCTGCTAAATGTGTTTCACAGACAGAACACATGATGAGGGGTTTAATTGGCCCTCGCTGCATAGATTACCTGTGGCGTCTCTGTCCTTGAGCTGCTTGCGGGATCCCAAACGCATTATGTTAACTTTTCTGCTGAACCATCTTGTGTACATTTTCTCACTCACTTGTGTGCGCGCGCACACACTCACTCTCTCTCTCTCTCATTTATATGTGTCATATAGCTTGCAGGTAAAAGTGTTTATTGCTGATGTTTACCTTTGTGCTCCAATTATGTCTCGCTTTCCTTCATGTGTAAAGTTATTGGTTTTCTATCCGTTCAACTTGTCGGTTGTTGGCAAGAAGGGTCACTGAGAGAGCATCAGAAAGTATCGTTACCACACACACCTTTCTCAAAATGAAAAGAGGCCAGGTGAAGACTTGTGTTCACACTAAAGTACAATAGTTTGCAGTAACTTAAAGAGCAGCACTTTCCCTATTGCTCTTTTATAGAATTGTATCTCAGCAATTTATTATACATAGGTACCAAAAGAAGCTCATGCTGAAGAACGTGTGGGGCCCCTAGTGGTTGCCAAATGCAAACACAAAAGTTTCTGCTGAAGTTTGCATTGAGGAGCTCAGCTTCAAACGTTTGTGTGTTGTAATATTTGAAACCACATCAAAGATTATCTCCAAATTCTGCCCCTTTTAATTTTTCCCTAAGTTGTATTATTCAGCTGTACAATATAGTCTAATAGTTTGCTTTTGCTCTACATTTAATGATATTGTAAAACACACAAAAGGGAACAGGATTAATAAAATATGTCCTGGCAATTTTTTTCCTCATAACTGATCTCTAATAAAATGCACAGTGTCAGACATGTCCAAAAGTGAAATAAGAGTGATTGAAGGCAAGAGAAATGTAATGAAACATAAAGCACGAGGAAAAGGTAAATTAATAGTCACACAGATGAGGCAGATATTTCTAATAAAAATGAGTAGACATGGAATCTTGTATGGTTCCATGACTACTTGTGATCAGAAGTGGCGACAAGGTGTAATGTTTGGACCCACATCCAGTATTCCCTAAAGTTTAGATTTGTTCAGGGGGAGTTGGTTCAGGACTAGAGCTAGGCAGAATTTCTCATCCAAAAGTAATTTGATGAAAGATGCAGATTCAGAAATACCTAATTTTTCCATGAATTTGCATCAAATTTGCCAAACTGTTTCTATCTAAAAATCCCTCTCTAAAATTTCCAAAAAATGTGCAACATCTTCTTTCAACATTTTCGAAACAAAACATTTTGATTTTCCAATAAGTAACTACTTTTTTTAAAATTTCATTCAGTTTTTTTAAAATTTAAAATTTAAAAATTAAAAATGCACAAAATTGAAACAAATGATTTTCTTTTATTATTTGCTGACAATTTCAAAACATTTCAATTTCAGTTCAATCCAAAACTTTTTTTTATTTTTTCAGAATTGCCATTGAACTGAAAATCTGTTATTTGTACAGCTACATTCGGACCATTATTAATGTAGAAATGTCATCTAATCTTGGCTGAGAAATATGGGCTCAATCCTGCAAGACTCTGAGCAGTCTGGCCCCAATCCAGCAAAGGATGTAAGCATGTGCTTAACTTTAAGCTCATGAGCTGACCCATTGAAGTTAATGGGATGATTCACAGGCTTTTCTGCATCACTGCCAGTGTGCTCAGCACATTGCAGGATTGAGCCCCAGTGTGCTACGTGATTTATTGCAGTCATATTGGGAGAAAGAAAAGGAGTGAGTGAGAAAATCAGGGAAGAGGTATGGAGATGCTACTGCTGTGACCTTTTGTGCTTTTAATGCATCTAAGAGAAACATTGTGATCTCTTAAAAAAAATGAGGCGTTCTTGTGGCACCTTAGAGCAGAGGTGGGACTGTTGCATGAGATCTGTAACCCCCCTCCCCCGCTACAAAGTCACGTACCCCCCCACCCACACAGAACCTGCAAACCACCTCCCATACCGACCAGGGTGCCTACTGACTGCACTGTGTGTGTGACCTGCTGCTGATCCTGCCCCCGTCTCTGTACCCTGGTAAAGGTGATTGTCCTGTCCAATTACCAACCCCCTTCCCCTCCCTTCAAACACAGTCTCCTCTAAAAGAACATGACTGAAACAGTAATTAACAGAAAAGTATTTTTTATTATCAACTAGACAGTTAGGGGATGAAACTGGGACGGGGGCTTGGGTGAGGCGGGATGGAAAGGACTTCTCAAAATTTAGGGTATGAGAGCTTTTGGGTACTTGAGCACTCTGCTGAGGTGCAGTGACAGTTTTCACGGCCCCTGGCGCCCCTCCTTCTGGTTATTTTGGGTGAGGGGGGTATGGGACTTTGTGGCGGGGGAGGGCGGTTGCAGATACACTGCAGGGGGGCTCTGTCCTCCTGCCTGCGGTCCTGCAGAACATGCACAAGGCGCCGGAGCGTGTCCGTTTGCTCCCTCATTAGTCCAAGCAGCGTTTGAGTCGCCTGCTTGTCTTCCTCACGCCACCTCTCCTCCCGTTCGCTGTGTGAGCGCTGGTACAGAGAGAGTGTCTCCCTCCACTGGCTCTGCTGGTCCACCTCGTCTCGGGAGCACCCCATAAGTTCAGCAAACATCTCGTCCCGTGTCTTTTTCTTTCGCCGCCTAATCTTTGCCAGCCTCTGTGAGGGGGATGCTGTGGCAGGTCTGGAGACAGTCGAAGCTGTGTGATGGGAAAAAGGGAGTGAATTCCTTGCAAAGATACATTTTTGCGAACAATGAACACAGTCTACTCTGTCTCTGTGAATTTGGGGTTGAGATCCCAGTGCCTGATGGGGCAAAAACAATTTTCGCGGGTGGTTCTGGGTAAATGTCGTCAGTCATCCCTTCCTCAGGGAAAGCAACGGCAGACAATCATTTCGAGCCCGTTTTCCCTGGATTGCCCTGGCAGACGCCACAGCGTGGCAACCATGGAGCCTGTTTTGCCTTTTGTGCCTTTCACCGTATGTGTACTAGATGCCGCTGACAGAGGCGGTCCAGCAGCGCTACACAGCAGCATGCTTTTGCTTTTGCATGACAGCAGAGATGGTTACCAGCCATACTGTACCATCTACCATACCATAAATTGGTAATAAGATGATCATGGTTACCAGTCCTTTTGCACTGCACCATTTGCTGCTGTCATAAGTGCCCCTGGCTGCTCTTAGCCAGGGGCGCAAAAGCCAAAATTGGGAATGACTCCCTGAGTCAATCCCTCCTTTTTGGTATCTAAAAATAGAATCAGTCCTGCCTAGAATATGGGCAAGTGTACTAGAGAACCACTGTATCAGAGAACCAGAGAGCACAGCTGCTCTGTGTCAGATCCTGCAGAAATTATGAGCTGTATGCTATTCACAGGGGGTGCTCCTGCAACAACCCCACCTGTTCATTCCGTTCTTCCCCCAGCCTTCCTGGGCTACCATAGCATTGTCCCCCCACTTGTGTGATGAAGTAATAAAGAATGCGAACTCCTCTGCTGGAGAGCTCTGCATTGCTGCCGGTGCTGCTGAGCTCGCCACGATGTCCAACCACGAAATGAGATTCAAACTGTCCGGACAGGAAAAGGAATTCAAATTTTCCCGGGGCTTTTCCTGTGTGGCTGGTCAGAACATCCAAGCTCGGACTGCTGTCCAGAGCGTCAACAGAGTGGTGCACTGTGGGATAGCTCCCGGAGCTACTAAGTTCGATTTGCATCCACACCTAGCCTAATTCGACATAGCCATGTTGAATTTAGCGCTACTCCCCTCGTCGGGGAGGAGTACAGAATTCGAACTAAAGAGCCCTCTATGTCGAATTAAATGGCTTCCTGGTGTAGACGGGTGCACGGTTAATTCAAATTAATGCTGCTAAATTCGAATTAAAGTCCTAGTGTAGACCAGGCCTAAATGGGTGTGAGCCACAAAGTTTGGCTCTAGAATGACCTAGCTTTCACTTCATTGTGCTCTGGAGGTGGGAACCCAGAGCCTCCTTTATAAAGTCTGAAAACCATCTCTTTCTCATCCAGATCCCCATTTATCAGAAAGCTTCATGTGTCCCCAGAGACCTTGGTATAAGCAGACTTTTATTGTCAACGCCATCTGAAGTGGAGGCAAAGCTATTTTTCACTTTTTTAATATAGTGATATTGTTTATATGAATACAAGTGACAATTACTTTCCCTAGCTGCTTTTGAAACTTCCAAAATAGTCTTAAGTCGCAGCCAAAGGTAATGTAGCTAAGCTTCCCCAGGAGAGTGTCAGTACATGGTACTGCTGTGTGAAAAAATTCTCACTGCCAGCTAAACTGGTGTGAAATCATGTTTTGGTGGTTTTGTAATAAAATATTTTGTGGCCTTGTCTCTAATTCTTGGCTTGTTTCTAAAAAAACAAAAGGAAGTTTCTGTAGCTACAAAAATAAGGAAATATTTCTGTAAAACAAAATTACGTTCTAGTCCGACATTAAGAAAATTCACAATTTTTGCCAATGGCAAAACAGTACTGGGGTCAGCAGCTACAGAAACCTTGCTGTGTTTGCAGTTGTTGGCTGTGCTTTTTGGAAGAGATGTTTTCCGCTCAATCAGATTTGTGAAGCTTAGTCTGGTATTTTTGCACAGGCACATTTACACTAGTTACTGTGCAAATAGATTGTACCTAAATGCCTAAACCTGCAAAGATGCTAAATACCCTCAGACACAATTGACTTTAGTGGGAATTACAAGCATTCAGAACTAGAGCTCTATGGATAACTGAATTTTCAGTTCAGGGCCAAACTAGAAAATCAGAAAAAGAAATTTATTTGGGATCAACTCCCCCCCCCCTCCATTTATGTATTTTTTACCCTTTTGGCAAAACTAAAAAATTGACAAATTTTCATTTTGGGTCTTCATCTGAAAATGAAATATTTTGATTTATTTTGGGGCTTCTCTAACCCTTTTTATTTTATAAAACTGCTGTAACATTTTAAAATGAAAAGGTGTTTTTAGTTTGAAAAATCAAAACATTTCATTTGAAAAATGTCAAAAAGGAAATATTGTAAATTTTTTTGGAATTTTTGCTTTGACTGAAACTATTTGGTAAATTCACTAATTTTTTTGTCAACCTGAATCTCCATTTTTTGGCCAATTTTTTTTTTTAATTTTGCACAATTATTACCCAGATCTACTCACAACTTCATCACCATGTATCCTTGCCACTTCACAATTCTGCAGTTTTATAAAGGAAGCAACAAGGTTTTTGGCCTGATTCTGCATTCTTTACTCACACCGATAAATCTCATTGGACTATCGCATAGCCAAGTAAAAGCTGAAGTTACAAGCCTTTTATTTATGAGATGGTGGCAGCTATAACTGTGAAAGATGTTCTGACAAAAATTAGGGACTAGGGGAGGTACTTAGCAATATCTGATCATAGTTTTCGTAATGGAGAGTCTGCTTACAAACAGGCAGTGTTTTAGTCTGGTTATACATAATGTGGAAAATATTAAGTAGATCAATACAATAAAATAGAAAGGAAATCCACAGCGGGATTTGGTGTCAAGATGGTTTTTGATG